>NW_003546416.1:34439-69681 GCF_000090795.2 Amphimedon queenslandica | reverse complement strand
GTAGTGATTAGATTGACTATTGCTGTTTAATCAATTAAAAAATAACTACAATAATTAATAGTGTGTGGGTGAGTAAAAGGAATCAATAAGCTATAATGGTGATTGATACAACCATCAGAGTACATTTATTTCTAATGAAAAAGAACAGTGTATATTAGCAGTGTATATCTGATAAACTTAATAGCAATACAGTTGCAAAAATTATTTAAGTGATAGAACTATCATGTCACTATTTAAACACACTCATCAAATATTGACTTATTAATATATAAAGAGAGACACAGACAATGAAGCATGAGACCCTACATGCAAATACTTTTCTAATACAGTAGTAAGTAGGCACTGCAGCATTGGTTAGACTATCTACAGTACTAGATCTAGCAGTAACAAGACCAACATAAAGGAAACACATTCATACCATCCATTATGAAAGTTTCTGTTTTTAGAAACAAATACATAGTTTAAGTTTTGTTTATCACAACAGTAAACACCTAAGCAATCACACAAATTCCAGTCCTTTGAATAGTAACATGTCAAAGATGATCATCTTTATGTTGCTGTTACTGTCCTTACTAGTTACCATTGATGAAGGAGAAGGATCTTATTGTAGGGCTGATTTTAAACATGAATCATCACTGTATATAAGGACATGCTGTAACAGCAGTAACTTAGGACAGACTATTCGTACGAAAAAAGGAAGAGTGAAGACTATCATCATTTGTCCTGATGTATGGCCACAGGCCTGTCCACCAGGTAAATAAACTAATAGTTTAATAATATATTGACATTATAAAATAGATATTATTAATTGTAAGAGCTTGTTTGAGGATGGTAACACTACAAGTGGTGTTTATACTGTTAATCCTGATGGAGGGACTCCATTTGAAGTTAGTTAAAGCAATCCTTCATCATTTATAATGATGGACTATATTGGATCACAGGTATACTGTGATATGGAGACTGATGGTGGTGGATGGACTGTATTTCAGAGGAGAGAAGATGGATCTGTTGATTTCTATAGGAATTGGACTGACTATGAGAATGGATTTGGTGACCTTACTGGTGAGTTTTGGTTAGGATTGAGCAAGATTCATCGTCTTACTAAAGAAAGATCAAACACACTAAGAGTGGACCTGGGAGATTTTGATAATGACACAGCTTATGCTAACTACTCTACATTCAGTGTTAGTGATGGTAGTACTGAATATATACTAACAGTAGGAGGATACTCTGGTACTGCTGGGGACAGTCTGTTGTGGCATTATGGAAGGAGATTCAGTACATATGATAATGATAATGATGCAGCATCAGTATTTAACTGTGCTCAGTACTACACTGGTGCCTGGTGGTATCATACCTGCTATCATTCAAGCCTTAATGGTCAATATTTTAATACTTCAAGTAGTAATAGTCAAGGAATTAAGTGGTATGGTTGGAAGACCACTACTCTGCAGTTCTCAGAGATGAAAACTCGTTGAAACAATTAAATACTGTCCCCCACACATAAGTGTGTTTACATTGTGCTGATATATTATTATGCCATTTCAATATTAAAGTCTGTCATACCTTGTAATGATTATTTGCCATTAATTTTTTATTAATAGCAATAAATAATAATAACAATTGGTTTCTACTACACAGGCGGGGCTGGTGTGCTACATGAAATTCATTAGTCCATTATTGTCAATATTAAGTTAGAAGTGCATCTGTCTAATAGATCTACTACAACTAAACACATAAACAATTAATGCTAATAGTTTAAGTTAAAGAATCAACACAATTGATCTATGTATACCATTGACTGAGTGTAGCAAAAAACAAGGTATGATCATAATACATACTAAAGATTTAATTAACAGTAGTGGAAGGATAGAGAGAAAAAGTGAAGAAATAGCCATTAACACTACAGTAACAGTTAATAGTGCATAAGCATTCATGTAAAGCATGCACTCATTATAAAATACTCACATTCATGCAGTATATCCCAACATTGGTAGAGTAACTGCATAAACACAGTGGGGATCAAGCAAAGTAAACAAAAACAAGATACATATCTTGCATTTTGGTTGATAAAGTTGATTGTGTGACAAGCTTCAAATACCCTGCCTATACAAATAGTTATACTGCCAATACTGCCATAGACACACATACATGCATTACATTATACAAGTTATAGCTCCAGGTGGCATGTTTGCAACAATAAAAATGAAAATAATGTTATTAATTAGAAAATAAACATTCCATTGAGTTTTGCTATGCATACATGTACATGTATACTCTCTCCTTCTGCTAGCACTGAGGTAAGTACACTTAGTCTAAATTTAAAGACTGAAAGAGATGTGTTGATGTTTAGTACAATGTTACTAAAAGTCAACAAAATGTTGTTCAATCTTTATAGTCCACTAGTCATGGAGCTAGTGTCAGTGAGTTTATTATAAAAGGAGAGAAATATCACTACAGTAACATCAACTGATAACCTATCACATTATCTTAATAAGTATATAATAGAGATACTATACTGAGATGATGTTAGCTGGTAAACTGATGTACAGTTTAATGATAATAATTGTTATTATTAATACTGTCAATGGAAACTGTCCTGATGATGAGACACCATCACCTTCACCTTCTCCATCACCCTCTCCATCACCTTCCCAAACACCAACTCCTTCTCCCTCTCCCTCTCCAATGGTTACTTATGAGTATCTTTCTTCTCCAAATACTACAGTTAATGCTCCACCAGGTAAATAAACTATTGTACAATAATTATTAATAATACATACATACATGCAGTGTGTGTAATGCCAACTGATTGTAAAGCATGGAAAGAACTGGGAATTAAACAAAATGGAGTATATCCTATAAAACCAGATAGTGGACCAGCTTTCCAAGTAATATTTAATTGTATTATATTTCATTATTACACTATTGAATCACAGGTATACTGTGATATGGAGACTGATGGTGGTGGATGGGCTGTATTTCAGAGGAGACAAGATGGATCTGTTGATTTCTACAGAGGTTGGACTGACTATGAGAATGGATTTGGTAACCTTACTGGTGAGTTTTGGTTAGGATTGAGAAAGATTCATCGTCTTACTAAAGAAAGATCAAACACACTAAGAGTGGACCTGGGAGACCATCATGGAAACACAGCTTATGCTAACTACTCCACATTCAGTATTAGTGGTAGTAGTACTGATTATACACTAACAGTAGGAGGATACTCTGGTACTGCTGGGGATAGTCTGGCCTTTCATAATGGAATCAGATTCAGTACAGAAGATAATGACAATCGTGTTAATACAGCAGGTAATTGTGGTCATGAGCGCCATGGTGCCTGGTGGTATAAGGGTTTTCATATACAGTGTGATCGTTCAAATCTTAATGGTCGTTATTTGTATGGAGGTCATAATCATGATGCTACTACTTGGCAAGCTTGGAAAGGATACTATAATCTCGATTTCACTGAAATGAAAACTCGTCGTAATAATTAAATACTGTTCCTCACAGAAAAGTGTGTATAGTTAGTGGTGACTTATTATTTCAAATTTTCGATATTGCAGTGTGTCATACCTTGTAGATGTAGTGATTAGAATATTTACTTTTTTATTATAAAATTTTAACTCATTATTAAAATTAAAGAATTGTATTAGAATGAAACAAATTTTGAACAAGCAAGGTTTTAAAAGCACAGTATACAGTAAAGCAGGCCTTTCTATAAGCTATAGAATACACCTCCATTTAACGGACAGCACCTAGTCTAGTGCACCAGTGACATTCCTTAATGCATAATAAACTTTATTCTAAAAAGGACCAACAAAGTGTTACTTCTGAAAATTAAAAGCTGTTAGTACTATTATAAGGAATCAGTTATAAGTCTAATGAGCAGAGCACTGCAGGTCAATCCTTTTTTTTACAAAAATTGTTTCTACCAAATGTAATTAAGAGTGTGGGCAGTGTAAATTAATTTTGGGATGTAGCCATATAAGTGATTGAAAAAATGCTGGAGTTTATAAGTCATATTGTAAAACAATCAGATGCAGATGCATAAACTTTCAATACATACTTTAAATTCCAATCCTTGCTTTCTAGTGAAGTGTTAAAGATGTCCATCTTTATGATGTTGTTGTCCTTACTAGTTAACATTGATGAAGGAAAAGGATCTTATTGTATGGCTGATTGTACTGGAAATAAACATGAACCATCACTGTATATAAGGACACGCTGTAACAGCAGTAACTTAGGACAGACTATTCGTATGAGAGAAGAAAGAGTGAAGACTATCATGGTATGTCCTGATGTAAGGCCACAGGCCTGTCCACCAGGTAAATAAACTAATAGTTTAATAATATATAATACTGACACTATAAAAATAGATATCATTGATTGTAAGAGTTTGTTTGAGGATGGTAATACTACAAGTGGTGTTTATACTGTTAATCCTGATGGAGGGACTCCATTTGAAGTTAGTTAAATCCTTCATCATTTATAATGATACACTATATTGGATCACAGGTATACTGTGATATGGAGACTGATGGTGGTGGATGGACTGTATTTCAGGGGAGACAAGATGGATCTGTTTATTTCTATAGGAACTGGACTGACTATGAGAATGGATTTGGTGATCTTACTGGTGAGTTTTGGTTAGGATTGAGCAAGATTCATCGTCTTACTAAAGAAGGATCAAACACACTAAGAGTGGACCTGGAAGACTTTGATGATAACACAACTTATGCTAACTACTCTACATTTAATGTTAGTGATGGTAGTACTGAATATATACTAACAGTAGGAGGATACTCTGGTACTGCTGGGGATAGTTTAGCATATCATAATGGAAGCAGATTCAGTACATTTGATAATGATAATGATGCAACAGGAGATAACTGTGCTCAAGAACGCAATAGTGCCTGGTGGTATAGTGGTAGCGAGTGTGAGTGTGCAAATCTTAATGGTCCTTATATTGGTAAAGGTTATAATGATGATGCTATTACTTGGCAAGACTGAAAAGGATACCATAGCCTTAAGTTCACAGAGATGAAAACTCATTGTAACAATTAAAATACTTTCCCCATACACATTGTGCTGATTATATTATTATGCATGCCATTTTAATATTACAGTCAATGATACTTCACAAAAATTATTTAAAAATAATAGAACTAAAAAATGTGTCACTATATATTTAAAATAGTATCAAATATATTGGTTTATTAATTTATAATAAGAGACACAGAGAATAAAACAAGAGACCCTACATGCATATACTTTTCTAACACAGTAGTAGTTAAGTATGTACTGAAGATCTGGTTAGACTATCTACAGCACTATAGATCTAGCAGCAACAAGACATAAAGGAAACACATTCGTAGCATGCATTATGAAAGTTTCTGCTTTTCTAAACAAATTAGATCTTATATACACAGTTTAAATTTTGCTCATCACAACAATAAACACCAAAATAATCACACAAATCCCAGTCCTTCGAATCGTAAAATGTCAAAGATGATCATCTTTATGATGCTGCTGTTGCTGTCCTTACTAGTTACCATTGATGAAGGAGAAGGATCTTATTGTATGGCTGATTGTACTGGATATAAACATGAACCATCACTGTATATAAGGACATGCTGTAACAGCAGTAACTTAGGACAGACTATACGTATGAAAGAAGGAAGAGTGAAGACTATTACCTTGTGTCCTGATGTAAGGCCACAAGCCTGTCCACCACTAAGTAAATAAGCTAATAGTTAAAACATTAATAATACTAACACTATACACTAGATATCAGTGATTGTAAAAGCTTGTTTGAGAATGGTAATAATGTAAGTGATGTTTATACTGTTAATCCTGATGGAGGGACTCCATTTGAAGTTAGCTAAAGTAATCCTTCATCATTTATAATGATATACCATTGTATCACAGGTATACTGTGATATGGAGACTGATGGTGGTGGATGGACTGTATTTCAGAGAAGAGAAGATGGATCTGTTGATTTCTATAGGAACTGGACTGAATATGAGAATGGATTTGGTGACCTTACTGGTGAGTTTTGGTTAGGATTGAGCAAGATTCGTCGTCTTACTAAAGAAGGATCAAACACTCTAAGAGTGGACCTGGGAGACTTTGAGGGGAATGAAACATATGCTAACTACTCTACATTCAGTATTAGTGATGGTAACACTGAATATATACTAACAGTAGGAGGATACTCTGGTACTGCTGGGGATGGTCTGTGGTATCATAATGGAAGCAGATTCACTACATATGATAATGATAATGATGAATCAGGAGGTAACTGTGCTCAAGGATTCACTGGTGCCTGGTGGTATTATAGATGCTATTATTCAAATCTAAATGGTCGTTATTTTAATACTTCAATCATCATTGGTCAAGGAATTAGGTGGTGGATTTGGATACCAACAACTCTGCAGTTCACAGAAATGAAAACTCGTCAAAACAACTAAATACTGTCCCCCACATACATAAGTGTGTTTACATTGTGCTGATATATTATTATGTCATTTCAATATTACAGTCTGTCATACCTTGTAGTGATTATTTGCCATTATATATTTTTATTATTAATTGTAATAAATAATGATAATCGATTTCTTCTACAGAGGTGGGGCTAATGTGGGAGGAGGCAAGTTTATACATGAAATCAAGAGTGGTTGATGAAATCCATTACATTATGTCAATTATTGTCAATATTAGTTAATTGGGGGAGAGTCTCAGCTTGTCCCACTAAGACAAAAATACTAGAAGTGCATCTCTCTAATAGATCTACTACAACTATACACATAAACAATTAATGCTAATAGTTTAAGTTAAAGAATCAACACAATTGATCTATGTATACCATTGACTGAGTGTAGCATAAAACAAGGTATGATCATAATACATGTACTGAACATTTAATTAACACTGAAGGAGAGAGAGAAAAAAAGAGAGAAAAAATGAAGACTAAAATAGCCATTAACTACAGTAACAGTTGATAGTGCATAAGCATTCATGTATAGCATGCACTCATTATAAAATACTCACATTCATGCAGTATTATCAACACATTGGTAGAGTAACTGCATAAACACAGTGGGGATCAAGCAAAGTAAACAAAAACAAGATACATATCTTGCATTTTGGTTGACAAAGTTGATTGTGTAACAAGCTTCAAATACCTCATACCTATACATATGTTAGTACTGCCATAGACACACACATGCATTACATTATACAAGTTATAGCTCCAGGTGGCATGTTTGCAACAATAAAAATGAAAATAATGTTATTAATTAGAAAATAAACATTCCATTGAGTTTTGCTATGCATACATGTACATGTGTACTCTCTCCTTCTGCTAGCACTGAGGTAAGTACACTTAGTCTAAATTTAAAGACTGAAAGAGATGTGTTGATGTTCAGTACAATGTTACTAAAAGTCAACAAAATGTTGTTCAATCTTTATAGTCCACTAGTCACGGAGCTAGTGTCAGTGAGTTTATTATAAAAGGAGAGAACTTTCACTACAGTAACATCAACTGATAACCTATCACATTATCTTAATAAGTATATAATAAAGATACTATACTGAGATGATGTTAGCTGGTAAACTGATGTACAGTTTAATGATAATAATTGTTATTATTAATACTGTCAATGGAAACTGTCCTGATGATGAGACACCATCACCATCACCTTCACCTTCTCCCTCTTCATCACCATCACCTTCTCCCTCTCCAATGGTTACTTTTGAGTATCTTTCTTCTCCAAATACTACAGTTAATGCTCCACCAGGTAAATAACTATTGTACAATAATTATTAATAATACATACATACATGCAGTGTGTGTAATGCCAACTGATTGTAAAGCATGGAAAGAACTGGGAATGAAACAAAATGGAGTATATCCTGTAAAACCAGATAATGGACCAGCTTTCCAAGTAATGTTAATTGTATTATACTTTATAATTATACACTATTGGATCACAGGTATACTGTGATATGGAGACTGATGGTGGTGGATGGACTGTATTTCAGAGGAGACAAGATGGATCTGTTTTATTTCGTAGAGGTTGGACTGACTACGAGAATGGATTTGGTAACCTTACTGGTGAGTTTTGGTTAGGATTGAGCAAGATTCATCATCTTACTAAAGAAGGATCAAACACACTAAGAGTGGACCTGGAAGACCATCATGGAGACACAGCTTATGCTAACTACTCTGCATTCAGTATTAGTGACAGTAGTACTGAATATATACTAACAGTAGGAGGATACTCTGGTACTGCTGGGGATAGTCTGGCCTATCATAATGGAAGGAGATTCAGTACAATAGATAATGATAATGATAACTGGTATCATAACTGTGCTGCTGAACGCAATGGTGCCTGGTGGTATAACGAGTGTGATCGTTCAAATCTTAATGGTCCTTATTTGTATGGAGGTTATAATGATGACGCCACTACTTGGCAAGATTGGAAAGGATACTATAATCTCGATTTCACTGAAATGAAAACTCGTCGTAATAATTAAATACTATTCCTCACAGAAAAGTGTGCATACTTAGTGGTGACTTATTATTTCAAATTTTCGATATTGCAGTGTGTCATACCTTGTAGATGTAGTGATTAGAATATTTACTTTTTTATTATAAGAATTTGAACCCATTATTGAAAAATTGTATTACAACGAAGCAAATTTTGAACAACCAAGATTTCAAAAGCACAGTATATACAGTAAAGCCACTCTTAACAGGCACTTTCTGTAAACTATAGCAGACACCTCCATTTAATGAACAGCACCTAGTCTAGTGCACCAGTGACATTCCTTAATGCATAAATAACTTTATTCTAAAAATGACCAACAAAGTGTTACTTCTGAAAATTAAAAGCTGTTAGTACTATTATAAGGACTCAGTTATAAGTCTAATGAGCAGAGAACTGCAGGTCAATCCTTTTTTTTTACAAAAATTGTTTCTACCAAATGTAATTAAGAGTGTGGGCAGTGTAAATTAATTTTGGGGTGTAGCCATATAAGTGATTGAAAAAATGCTGGAGTTTATAACTCATATTGTAAAACAATCAGATGCAGATGCATAAACTTTCAATACATGCTTTAAATTCCAATCTTTGTTTTCTAGTGAAGTGTTAAAGATGTCCATCTTTATGATGTTGCTGTTGCTATCCTTACTAGTTACCATTGATGAAGGAGAAGGATCTTATTGTATGGCTGATTGTACTGGAAATAAACATGAACCATCACTGTATATAAGGACATGCTGTAACAGCAGTAACTTAGGACAGACTATTCGTAAGAGAGAAGGAAGAGTGAAGACTATCATGGTATGTCCTGATGTAAGGCCACAAGCCTGTCCACCACTAAGTAAATAAACTAATAGTTAAAACATTAATAATATACTGACACTATAAACTAGATATCAGTGATTGTAAGAGCTTGTTTGAGGATGGTAATACTACAAGTGGTGTTTATACTGTTAATCCTGATAGAGGGACTCCATTTGAAGTTAGCTAAATCCTTCATCATTTATAATGATACACTATATTGCATCACAGGTATACTGCGATATGAAGACTGATGGTGGTGGATGGACTGTATTTCAGAGGAGACAAGATGGATC
This sequence comes from Amphimedon queenslandica, assembly GCF_000090795.2. NCBI lineage: Eukaryota > Metazoa > Porifera > Demospongiae > Haplosclerida > Niphatidae > Amphimedon > Amphimedon queenslandica. The sequence goes on along the minus strand of NW_003546416.1, from coordinate 60,034 downwards.
TGTTGATTTTTTTAGAGGTTGGGCTGACTATGAGAATGGATTTGGTGACCTTACTGGTGAGTTTTGGTTAGGATTGAGCAAGATTCATCGTCTTACTAACGAAGGATCAAACACACTAAGAGTGGACCTGGAAGACTTTGAGGGAAACACAACTTATGCTAGCTACTCTACATTTAATGTTAGTGATGGTAGTACTGAATATATACTAACAGTAGGAGGATACTCTGGTACTGCTGGGGATAGTCTGGCCTATCATAATGGCAGGAAATTCAGTACAGTAGATAACGATAATGATCTATGGTCAAGAGGTAGCTGTGCTCTATACTACACTGGTGCCTGGTGGTATAATAGCTGCTATCATTCAAGTCTTAATGATCGTTATTTTAATACTTCAACTAGTGCTAATCAAGGGATTAAGTGGTGGAGCTGGATACCAACTACTCTGCAGTTCTCAGATATGAAAACTCGTCGTAACAATTAAATACTGTCCCCCACACCCACAAGTGTGTTTAATTTGTGTTGATATATTATTACGTCATTTCAATATTACAGTCTGTCATACCTTGTAGTGATTATTTGCCATTACTTTTTTATTAACAGTAATACAATAAAAATTGGTTTCTACTACATAGGCGGGGCTGATGTACTACATGAAATTCATTAGTCCATTATTGTCAATATTAATTAATTGGGATAAGCCTTAGCTTGTCCCACTAAGACAAAAAATACTAGAAGTGTATCTGTCTAATATATCTACTACAACTATACACATAAACAATTAATGCTAATAGTTTAAGTTAAAGAATTGACACAATTGATCTATGCATACCATTGACTGAGAGTAGCATAAAACAAGACATGATCATAGTACATACTGAACATTTAATTAACAAGGAAAGAGAGAAAAAAAGAGAGAAAAAAATGAAGACTGAAATAGCAATTAACTACAGTAACAGTTAATATTGCATAAGCATTCATGTATAGCATGCACTCATTATAAAATACTCACATTCATGCAGTATTATCAAGACAGTGGTAGAGTAACACCATAACTACAAGCTAACTAAGAGTGTGGTCGGCAATGTGACATAATGTTAGCTAATAAACAGCAACAGAAGCCTAGTTCTGCTTTCAATTCTAGTCCTTGTCCAAATCACGAACAGTCTAGTGAAAAATGTCAAAGATGTTCATTTTTATGTTGCTGTTGCTGTCTTTAATAGTTACTATTGATGAAGGAGAAGGATCCTATTGTATGGCTAGTACTGGATATAAACATGAACCATCACTGTATATAAGGACATGCTGTAACAGCAGTAACTTAGGACAGGCTTTTTCTATCCAAGAGACTGGTATAACACAATATATTTTATGTCCTAATGTACATCCAAAGTCTTGTCCAAAAGGTACTGCAATAATAGTAGGAGTGTTTAATAATTGTATTATAGATATAAGAGACTGTAAGGGCTTGTTTGAGGATGGTAATACTACAAGTGGTGTTTATACTGTTAATCCTGATGGAGGGACTCCATTTGAAGTTAGTTAAAAACTGAGTAATTTGCAATCATACACTATTGAATCACAGGTATACTGTGATATGGAGACTGATGGTGGTGGATGGACTGTATTTCAGAGGAGACAAGATGGATCTGTTGATTTCTATAGATACTGGACTGACTATGAAAATGGATTTGGTGATCTTACTGGTGAGTTTTGGTTAGGATTGAGCAAGATTCATCGTCTTACTAAAGAAGGATCAAACACACTAAGAGTGGACCTGGGAGACTTTGAGGGGAACACAACTTATGCTAACTACTCTACATTCAATATTAGTGATGGTAGTACTGAATATATACTAACAGTAGGGGGATACTCTGGTACTGCTGGGGATAGTTTAGCATATCATAATGGAAGCAGATTCAGTACAAAAGATAATGATAATGATGATTTATCAAGTAACTGTGCTCAGAGGACAACTGGTGCCTGGTGGTATAGAAGCTGTGATCGTTCAAATCTTAACAGTCGTTATCGTAAAGCAAATGTACGTGATGATGATGCTATTACTTGGCAAGACTGGAAAGGATATGAAACCCTCAAGTTCACAGAGATGGAAACTCGTCGTAACAATTGAAATATTGCCCCTCCATGTGTGTTTACATTGTGGTGATATAACATTATGTCATTTCAATAATACATCCTGTCATGCCTTGTAGTGATAAGAATAAATATTGACTTTTTATCTACTGTACATGTAGCATTTGTTATTTCCTTTCATCAGTTATAAAAAATTGAAGCAAAAATTCCAGCAATATGTGGTGGCTACCAGACATTGCCACCACATATAATACTAACCACCATATATACTAACAGTAGGAGGATACTCTGGTACTGCTACCCTGGTATCATAACGGAAGGAGATTCACTGCAAGAGATAATGATAATGATCACAGGTTAAATGAAAACTGTGCTGAGACCTACACTGGTGCCTGGTGGTATAGCGGTATGCACTGTGAACGTTCAAATCTTAATGGTCCTTATTATTATGGAGGTAATAATGATGATGCCACTACTTGGAGGGATTGGAAAGGATACTATAATCTTGATTTCACTGAAATTAAAACTAGTTGTAATAATTAAATACTGTTCCTCACAGAAAAGTGTGTATACTTAGCAGTGACTTATTATTTCAAATTTTCAATATTGCAGTGTGTCATACCTTGTAGATGTAGTGATTAGAATATTTACTTTTTTATTATAATTTTAACTCATTATTAAAAAATTGTATTAGAATGAAGCAAATTTTGAACAAGCAAGATTTTAAAAGCACAGTATATGCAGTAAAGCCACCCTTAACAGGCACTTTCTATAAGCTATAGCAGACACCTCCATTTAATGGACAGTATCTAGTGTACCAATTATATTCTTTACTGTATAAAATAACTTTATTCTAAAAATGACCAACAAAGTGTCACTTCTCAAGACTAAAAGCTGCATGTTAGTATTATAAGGAATCAGTTAAGAGTCTAATGAGCAGAGCACTGGTCAATGCATTTTTATTCACAAATTCTTTTACCAAATGTAATTAAGAGTGTGGGCAGTGTGACTTAATTTTGGGTGTAGCTAAGAGATTGAAAAAATGCTGGAGTTTACAGGTCATATTGTAAGACAATCAGAAGCATAAACTTTCAATACATGCTTCAAATTCCAATCCTTGCTTTCCAGTAAAGTGTTAAAGATGTCCATCTTTATGATGTTGTTCCTGTTACTGTCCTTACTAGTTACCATTGATGAAGGAGAAGGATCTTATTGTAGGGCTGATTTTAAACATGAACCATCACTGTATATAAGGACATGCTGTAACAGCAGTAACTTAGGACAGACTATTCGTATGAGAGAAGGAAGAGTGAAGACTATCATGGTATGTCCTGATGTATGGCCACAAGCCTGTCCACAAGGTAAATAAATTAATAGTTTAATAATATATAATACTGACATTATAAAAATAGATATCAGTGATTGTAAGAGCTTGTTTGAGTATGGTAATAATGCAAGTGGTGTTTATACTGTTAATCCTGATGGAGGGACTCAATTTGAAGTTAGTTTAAGTTTATCATTTATGATACACTATATTGGGTCATAGGTATACTGTGATATGGAGACTGATGGTGGTGGATGGACTTTATTTCAGAGGAGAGAAGATGGATCTGTTGATTTCTATAGGAACTGGACTGACTATGAGAATGGATTTGGTGACCTTACTGGTGAGTTTTGGTTAGGATTGAGCAAGATCTATCGCCTTACTAAAGAAAGATCAAACACACTAAGAGTGGACCTGGAAGACTTTGATAATGACACAGCTTATGCTAACTACTCTACATTCAGTATTGGTGATGGTAGTACTGAATATATACTAACAGCAGAAGGATATTCTGGTACTGCTGGGGACAGTCTGTTGTGGCATTATGGAAGGAGATTCAGTACATATGATAATGATAATGATGCATGGTCAGGAGGTAACTGTGCTCAGTCCTACACTGGTGCCTGGTGGTATCATACCTGCTATCATTCAAGTCTTAATGGTCAATATTTTGATACTTCAACTAGCAGTGATCAAGGAATTAAGTGGTGGAGTTGGAAGACGACTACTCTGCAGTTCTCAGAGATGAAAACTCGTCGTAACAATTAAATACTGTCCCCTACACACATAAGTGTGTTTACATTGTGCTGATATATTATATCATTTCAATATTACAGTCTGTCATACCTTGTAGTGATTATATTGACTGTTAATTTTTATTAGCTTAACTATTTACTATACTCTGCTTCATTAATTGAGCAATTGATTAGGCGCAATTATAGTTATACATGCGTACTATTAAAATTACAAGTGTACATTTAGATCTACTACAGAATGAGTACTATAGAATGATGTAAAATATGTACACATACATTTACAAGTATGAGGACTCACCTCTTTTTGAAATGTGTAGCTAGCATTAGTCTGTTTCTCTAACCAGAAATACCTCCCATTCTTGATCAACTTAAAACCAAGCCCAGACAAGAAGAGACTCAATAACACTGAGACCTCTTCTTCCCTCGTGACACACAACTCCTCCCCTTTCCCCTCCTCCTTCTCCCCCTCCTCCTCTCCGGATTCAATTAAAGAAACCATTCGATAAGAACTACGCCTCTGGTCCCCAAGAAGCTCCAACAGAACAGATAAACTATCAGAAGAAACCATCTCTCCTTTCTCTCCTCCTTCTCCCCTACTGAAGCAAACATGGTGACAAACCCCGACCAGTAGCGGAGTGATGTCAACCGGTACACTGGTAACATGGCAGACACTAAGTCCCTGCTTTAGGTCATCCTCATCCACACTAACGGACTGCTGGAGACTGAACTGAAGAGAATGGAGATACGATAGTTTATGAATGTATTTTAAGGATTTCCTCAAGTCTTTAATTATCGGGGGTGTGGCTTCATGGGCCCCCTCGCTCTTGAATAATTCTTCAATGTATGCGTCTGGTGGGAGGGGCTCGACCACACCCCCTAGTTTATCAGGACCAAGTAAAGCGGAGAGGTTAGTAACCATGACAACAACAGGGAGACAGAGGGAGGTAAGATCGGATGTGGGACAGAGAAAACAAGGTGTAAAAATAATCGAGAGAGTTTCTCCTTTACTGGAGGCAAAGCATCGCCAGAGTAGGCGTGATCCTTCGTGGGCGGGGTCAAACAACTTGACAAACTGGCTCAACTGGTCTGACGACTTTAACCTGTTAAGGATGAGGGCGGAGTCATGCACAGGTATACTGGTACAGGAGAGCAGGAGTAGCTGGTCAATGAAACTGCTGTGGAGGTTTCGGTTTTGAGGGGAACAATTATCCAGTGTAATAGGAGAAGTAGTGAGATTTCCTGAAAATAAACAAACAATTTAAATAAACAAACAAGCAAACAAACAAACAAAAAAACAAATAAATCAATAATAAAGATAAAATAATAGCATTTACATGTACTGAAAAACTATGTCAATGTTCTGGATAAAATTATATTTTTCACTATCAAAATTTCCTCATCTCTCTTTCTTTTCTCTCTCCTTCTCTCTCTTACTTTCAGTGAAAGCTGAAAAAGTGAATGCAGTCACGTGACTCTTAGGATACAGTGAAGAGAGGTTAAATTGAATCTCTACCAGCTGGCCTGAGTCAAACTGGTCATAAGAGGAGGCCTCACACTCAAGAGGGGACGGAATGGAAGGAGAAGGAGCTGGAGAATATTCCAAAAAACTGCACAAAGCAGTTAAGACTTGCACATCAACACTGTGAATCTACAAGAAGAATAAGAAAGGAGAGCAGACTTTAATATACAGTATTACTTTAACAATATAATAATGCAGTCAGAAATATTGGTAGATATTACAAATTAGTATTTTTTTGTTGATTTTTTGCAATTGATAGTTTTTATATTGCCTGTTTACAGCAACCATATATCATTGAGCAGATACAATATAAAACAACACGGCAGAATTTTACAGTACATCCATGCACGACCTCTTCACTGGATGTACATGTACAAAGTAGCTTAATATTTACCTCATAGTGGGCATCGAGTACATTTTTCTCTTGCAAATATTTAAGTCCTTCTGGTGTTTGATCAATGGTCAGGTACTGTGGCTCTATCCACAGTTCAGTAGAGAATGATCCAGAAGAACTGAGTGTATTCTTGGAGGAAGAAAGTGGACTAATGACGTACTGTAGTAAGGAAGACTGGACTGTAGTTGAGTAGGGTTGCTATAAAAATATACAAAAAACATTTTTATTACATTTTCTAATACATGTTGCTGTCCTTGTGCTCTGTAGAAAGTTTGAGCTGATTCCGACTTTAATTTTTTGAGTTACGGCCATTTTAAGAAAACACCGAAATTCTGAAAAATACCCAAGGCTATAGCCCATGGTTTTTTCCAAAAAATGGCTCCGGAATTACCCCAAATTTTTATTACATTTTCTGATACACATTGATGTCCTTATACTATATAAAACATATACACTAATTATTGTTCTTACTTTCACTTTTATCTCCACTACTAACGTAACTATCCCATTATGAGCACTGGCAATGATAAACCCTTCCTGTATCCGTCGCCGTAGCAACGCCATGAGCAACTGTGGGTGTGGCTGCGAGACCTTCCACTGCCAGCGATGATGGTTCATGTAGCCCCACTGAAGGGGAACCTCCCCTCGTTCCCCTAGCTGATAGCTGACGAGGGAACGCTGCAACTGTTTATTAATGAGTGTGGCACAAGGCTGCTGGGGTATGGCTACACTACTCCCTCTCTTCTTATTATGACGCGAACCCTTTATTGATGATTGATCAGTAGTGGCTAGTGAGAGCTTTAAACCAGCTATCAAACCTTTTAACGAGGCCTTCACCTCTTGTTGAAGGTCCCACGGGGTCCCCTCTATAAAACCCAAATGTATCAACATGCAAGGCTGCATCTGGACCAGCCGTGCAATACAGAAATAGGCTGGGGTTTTAGGATCAGGCAGTATACGAACATATGAATGACTCTCTTGTAATACTAGAGTACTCCAGATACGAAGTGATGAGTAAAGTTTCGAGGCTGAGACCCTACACTGTACAGAGGAGTATCGACCAGTAGGGGAGGGGCAGACAATGTGAAGGGGGAGGGAGGAGTCTTGATGGAGGACCAGTGGTATCTTATAAGAATGGAACCAATGGGTCCAATGATTGAAGTCAAGGGTTGATAATGACTTCCAGTAGTTAGCTAGAGTTAGGAGAGATCTGGGGAGAGGGACAGAGAGAGAAAAATTTATGATAATTCATGTACAAAATAATATTAAAAAATAATCTAACATGTTCATTATTATTATTTAGTACTTACTTGTCTTCTCCATCAGTGTTGATGGCTAAAACCGGTTTAGACTGGTTTGGTGGTATTGTTAAAAGAGGCATACCATCGAGAATACTCTGGGGAAACTTGTAATAATCAGCCACTGAAGAGAAGGAGAGGAGATGAAATAGAACTTCATCAGAATGAGTTAGACTGCAAGGAAGAGAAAGAGGGAGGGAGAGAGAGGAGAATAAAAATAGACAAAATCTGAACTAAAACATACCTTTTAAGTGATTGCTTGAACCTTCTTAGGGCAGTAGCACTAGAAATTAAATAAAAAATAAATCAACCATTTATTTTAAAATAAGTACATACACACTGTACATGTACATACCGTATAGCTTGAAATTTTCGTGGAATGTAAATTTCGTGATTTTTGTGGTTATGGGCTGCCCACGAAATTTAAACCCACGAAATCATTGAAGTGCCATCCCCTTACAGGCTATGTAAACTGTCAACCACGAAAATTAAACCACGAATTGCCCCACTAGGAGCAAACCACGAAAATATCGACCCACGAAAATATCAAGCTATACGGTATACATGCATAATTATAAACTTGTTTGCATGTGTAATTGTTCATAGTTAGTTTGTTTACTGAGGTAGAGCTGTTCTTGGATCCGATTCGCTGAGAAAGTCTCTCACGAAATGATATGGAGCAGAAAAAGAAATTGTAATGACAGAATGATAGAAATCTACATCAGATAATGGGAACGACTAGAAAGAAAGAAAAATATCATTAATTTTATTTATTTAGTTTAATTTGCAAAATTTCTTTCTTACAGTTTGGACTGTGTATTGTATTGTAACGTTTGGTTGCCATAGCAGCTCCATCACAATCTCAATTTCCCTTTCTAAAAAACATACATGCACACTGTACTTCAACGAGAAAGAAATAATTCCTTACCGTTAAGCAAGATACTCTTAATTAGAAAACCTTCCCTGATCCGACAACCAATGACTCTAAGAAATAACTTCTAATTCAAATGCAATTTTATTAATTAACTACCTCATTCCAGGGGCTTTAAATAGAGATCTCTGATACTTGTATTCCGTCTGAGGTACGAAAGGGTCTTCATAGGCGGAGCTCTGAAGTGCCACGCCCCCAACACGCCCCTCCCATGCCGAGCACTGAAGCGACCACATCAAAATACATTTTTGTATCAAGTTAATTTCTACAGGCCCTTCATCAGGAGAAGAAACTGAATTTAGTATCTAAAAAATTCCCAAAAAATTAATTTAAATTTCATAGTTTAAATTATACTTTTGCTGGATTTAAGATACACCCATTACATGATTTTGTTAAATGTTCCAGAGACTGAGTATCAACTACGGCCCCTAGCGATATTCTTGGGCTGGTACCGCCCCCGCATAAAACGACCCAACAGCTAACATTAGTGGTTCTTAATTGAGAAACTATGGTATGCATTGAAGTAGGCGTGGCAAACCCACCCACACCATCAGTCAGTACTATAATACCTATACAGATTGAAATGATTTGAAACAATAATCCTGTATGTGTATAATAACGTTGAATACTTTCAAGGGGAACAACTTTCATAATTGTCTATCTGCAGGCTACTTATTAACATTTACATGAATCTATGATTTTTTATAGATCACCCATGCAGACCAGCTCAATATTATTTGTAGCCTTTTAAATGTACAATTTGCACAAAAAGACTTTTCTACATTGATTGAGTGACATTTGTGAATGTTTAGACCCTTGAAAGTTTCCAGCTTCTTTGATCTTGATGTGCTCTACCTTTGACGTTGGTGCGTGATAGCAACTGCAGTGATACTTTAATGATTCCTTCTAAACTGTGATCTGCTGCAAGCTCAGAGACAACAGAATCTTAATAAGAAAAGAAAAGAGAGAGAGAGATATTTGTTATGGAACACTAAACAACTAATTATTATCATGCCTAAATCAGCAACTTATGGTGATCAGGTCTGATTCCACTATAAGGTGCTGATTTCATACCTACAGTTCTACACATCATACACAACCAAATATATTCAGGCCTGATTCAAACTGTTGCCCAAAATTAATGACTCAAGCCTGATATCAGTACTGGTACAGCCCTGTTGGCTAGCATTGCTGAATCACGAAAGTCAGTCTGGCCTGATCCAGTATAGATACTTATCATGTCTGTATACTGTGGCTGACTCCATGATTGTATCAGGACTGATCGTCCAAAATCCATGATCCATGCCAGATATCAGGCCTGGTTTAAATTTAGGCTGAATCAGGCCTGATCAACATGATTATATTTTTGGCTGTGTATATGTACCTAAATATGTCCCTGCAGTAGCCGTAACACTTAATATTATTATCAATAGTTGTGCCCATTATTCATGTATTGCATTCACTAATCTTTTACTTTACTTTTAGGAGACTGTTAGTCTCCATTCAAAAATTTTATCATCTCTCAGTGATGACTATATACATGACAGGCTTGATTATTCAGTCAGCAAGGATTGGATGTTTTTATACACAGAAAATTGTGAGAGGCTATCATGGGTTGGATGCACTAGCTACTGACCACAAGCTATGAATATCATTATAGAGAGAAGTGCTACATGTTCACATCTCCTTATAAGGAACGAGTGACATTTACTTATAAATCTGCACTGTCAGCAATTATTTAATAAATTGCTGACAAAGCACATCACTAACTGCTGACTCAGCAGCTGTCAACTAATTATATAGTCCAGTCAGCAGAATTCTTATTTGAAATTTGAATAGTCTTTTGAATTCAAACTCAATACAAAATGGCTGATGAAAGGATCCAGGATCACCCATACCACCCCCACCCACTAATTAAAAAGGACACTAGGCTACTTTACAAAGAATTTGGCTCAAGATGGAAGTGTGACATATGCCAGCGTTCATTTGACGGTCGTTCGGACAATAGTACCCACCAATACGCCTACCATTGTACCCAGTGTAAGAGACCGGATTACTTTGACTGTTGCGAGGATTGTTTTAGAGGATATACTCACTCGTTTCATACCCACCGGTTGAAACCGGCTCAATCTAATGTTTGTCATTCAAAGACTAAGGGGGTGTGGTCTTGTGATGCTTGTAGAAGGGTATTTGGTATTAGCAATAATCAGACCAACTACCACTGTGAAAAGTAAGTGGTGGATTTAATATTGTTATTATTATTAAAAATAAGAAAAGCACTTAGATTTAGGAATAGGAAAGAAGGAAACAAAGAAGGAAAAGACAAAAATAATCAAAATAAATTTAATAATAATAATAATAATAATAAAGACAGCTGTATACAGTTTAAAGTTGACTATACCAGTTCAATTGTAAACTGTGTTTGGATCAGTGTATAATGCTACAAAAAGCACTTGCTTCAGTACTGACTTAAACTCGGAAGTAGTTTAGATAAGCCAGTTTGAAACTGCAGCTGTGTTTATACAGGGACGCCCACTTTTGTTCTTAGAGAGAGAGTTTTATCACATTTTTAATTGGCTTCTGTGACCACATTAAACTTAAACTATTATGATTTGAAATGGTAATTAATTTATTCTATTTTATTGTAGATGTGACGTTGACCTATGTACCGACTGCTTTAAAGGAAAATGGCGCCACGCCCTCCATCAAGACGGTAGCCACACCCTCTACCCCATAGACCCACGCATAGAGTATCGACACTACAAGAGCTGGTCGTGTGAGGCCTGCAATAAAGAAGGGACTCACGGTGATAAATTATGGTTACTGTACCACTGTAAGCAATGCGATGAAGACATTTGTGATACTTGTTTTAAAGGGACTAAACACCACCAGCATCAACACGGGCTGGTAGAGAAAGAGAGAGGGGAAGATTTTAAAAACTGTTCGGTGTGCTCCTTACAAATATACTCCCAGTTTTATTACTCGTGTCGGTTCCCGAGCTGCCGTTTTTACATGTGCTCCGAGTGTTTCCAGGCCCCGCCGAAACCACACCCACTCCACCCCGCCCACCCCCTGCACCTTAGCGACCCACTAACAGTCTACCCAGATGTAGGCGGAGCCTGGCACTGTGATAATTGCAAGCGAAGCACGACAAATCCTTTGGCTAAAATGCACCACTGTCAAGTATGTGAATTCGACTTATGTGATATTTGTTTCAGGACTGACTCGCCCAAAGCCACGCCTACTTTATGGCCACACCCACCAACAAGTGCCCCGCCTGTCAGCCAACAGCACAAGTTTTTCGCGAGTAAGGAGCAATATCAGCGACCGTACGTACGACCTATTACCCATTTCATACCGTCACCTCCGACTTCTATTCCTGCTCCTATGCTCTGTCGGATTTGTGGGTTGGCTACCGCTAGACTCACGCCCACACATAATGGACGTGGTCACTCGGAGGCACTGTATTGTCAAGAATGTGCAAAGACTGTCCTTGAGGCAGGAGAAACTTGTTATAAGTGTGGACAAGTACCGGACGGAATGAAGATGTTATGAGAGAGAGAGAGAGAGGGAGAGAGAGAGAGAGAGAGAGAGAGGGAGGGAGAGAGAGAGAGAGAGAGAGAGGGAGGGAGAGGGAGGGGGAAGAGGGAGGGGAGTGGTGATATAGGTAATAGGTTCATATTCATAATTAAAAAGACGATTCCGACTGCAAATTTTCCTATCATCATTATTGTTGTGTTTGTATATAACAACGATTTTAAATAGGCTGTCAAAGTTATTACAATTATATTTAATGAACCAATAACCAATATTATTTTATTAATAATTATTATCATTTTATTATTAACACTACCTTTTTGGATCGATTTGGTCTTGAGTTGATTCAACTTTTTATTAGCAAGTGTAAGAGTGTGATTAATGTTATCTGACTGAAGATGAATACCGTGCAGTATCACTTCAACTGGCTGGAAAGAGAGAAAGAAAGAAAGAAAGAACCATTATTATTGTATATTTATAATGCCTTTAATTTGGCAGCAATTTATTTTGCTATAAAACTTATTTGTTGTTTTTTAATTTGGCAATTTTGTGCATACATGAATTAGTACATGTATGAACATAATACATTAATGATTGGTGGATTTAAATTTGATTTCAAATTGCCAATATCACTAAAATAAACATTATAACGGTTCTTGTTACCTTCTTGCTTCCATTATAAACTAGTATAGTAACACACAGGTGAGGGACAATACTGGTCTTATTGACTCTCATCTAAAAAATTTAGACTGTTAGCCACGCCCCCGATCACGCCTACAACTCACGGGCTGTATGAGATCGCTGAGACATTTTTCAAGTCCACGAACAGCCTCATCAAGTTTAACGGAGAAAGTCTCGTTGCTCTAAACAGAAAATTATAAATTATCAATAATGGTAATTTGACTATAAAGCATTGCAACTATACAATGTAAGTATGAAGGTTTTTTTCGGAAAAACCACGGGCTATAATAGCCTTGGGTATTTTTCATAATTTTGGCGTTTTCTTAAAATGGCCGTAACTTGAAAAGTTGAAGTTGGAATCAGCTCAAACTTTCTACACAGCATAAGGACATCAATATGTACAAGAAAATGTAATAAAAATTGGGGGTGGTTTTGGAGCCATTTTTTGGAAAAAACCATGGGCTATAGTACAGGGATTTTTTCAGAATTTTGATATTTTCTTAAAATGGCCGTAACTTGAAAAATTGAAGTCGGAATCAGCTCAAACTTTTTACACAGCATAAGGACACCAATATGTATTAGAAAATGTAATAAAAATTGGGGATGATTTCGGAGCCATTTTTTGGAAAAAACCATGGGCTATAGTACAGGGATTTTTTCAGAATTTTGATGTTTTCTTAAAATGGCCATAACTTGAAAAATTGAAGTCGGAATCACCTCAAACTTGCTACATAGCATAAGGATATCAATATGTATCAAAAAATGTAATAAAAATTTGGGGTGATTCCAGAGCCATTTTTTGGAAAAACCCATGGGCTATAGCCTTGGGCATTTTTCTAATAAAGTATTCTTGTATTGCTCCGCCTACTCACCACTTGCATCATCGATGATGTCATATCTATGACAAATATTAAACTGGCATTCTGTGCAACGTAATGTACACTAGTTGATGGAGTGAGTCTATCAGTATTACTCCATAGTACAGTTAATGGTTCATCTCCTTTAACTGTAGCACCTTCATCTTGCTCTCCTTCCTACAGTAATAATAATAAATTAAATTTATAATAATAATAAATTAAAATTTTAATCAAGTAATAATAATAATAAAATTTTAAATTTTAAATCAATCTTCAACCTAATTTTAAAAATTACGATACCCTTATTAAATTTTAAACCTGTACCAGACCCCTATTAAAATTTTAATCAAGTAATAATAATAATAAATTTTAAATTTTAAATCAATCTTCAACCTAAGTTTAAAAATTATGATACCCTTATTAAATTTTAAACCTGTACCAGACCCCTATAAAGATAATCCCAAGCCCCCTAGGCTACAAACTAAGCCCCGATCCCAGAATAATGATAAATGTTCTTGTAATTACACTGTGTCCAGTGCTCAGCCATTGTGAGCTGCTCTTGAATAAGTTATTAAAGAACCAGTTGACTCTAACGCTTCTGGAGACCCTGTGCTCTCTACACAGCAGCAGATAGAGAACTTCTGGTGTAGCATTACTCACAATTTCTTCCTAAAAATAAAGAAAAATTATTAAAAATAAGAGTATGTAGATAAAAACTACAAGAATCTTACCTCAGACATTATACAGCAGAAGAAGAGTGATTGAGGAGTATAGAAAGCTGAAAGAACTGGAGAGATAGTACTCCACTATACTAGCCCCACCTATTTCAAAATGGCGCCTTATTTTAACCACGCCTTCCGTCACACCCAAATCACCCACGTGCTACAACGTGGGTCAATTTGTTTGACCACGCCTATTAGCAAAATCAGCATATTTTTAGTGTTTGCCCATCTTCTCCTATCCTTCCTTCTCTCTTCTAATGGATAACGAGGAGGTTACCTACAGACTATGGCGTATTAGGAAGACAGTCATGCAGATGTGTCATGACAGGCGGTATCTGGTGACCCAGGACGAGTTGGATCAAACTTTGGATCAATTTAAGGAGCAGTTTGGGGAGAGACCCAATGATGGACACCCTTCGAGGAACGACCTCTCAATACTAGTAGCTCATAATGATGATCCAACCGATCAGATGTTTGTGTTCTTTCCTGAAGATCCTAAAGTTGGCATTAAGACTATTAAACAGTGAGTGGGGAACACATTGAGCATGTAGATAATATATTGTACATTCTGGTATATTTAATTTATATTTGCATGTTCTTGCTCTTTTGTTTCTTCCCAATTTTTATAACCAACAAAATCAAATACATTATATCATCACATGGGCCATTGTGCTCAGGATTCATTAATAAAACTTAAAAAGCATTTTTTTTAAAAACATTCATTTAGCTCAAAATTTGAAAAAGTTTTGAATGTAAAAATGCTTGTCATTTGTTCCTATTCTCTCTCTCTCTCATTATCAGATATTGTGGTAGAATGCAGGAGGAGAATATATCAAGGGCCATTATAGTTGTACAGCAAGGAATGACCCCATCAGCTAAACAAGCACTAGTTGATATGGCTCCTAAATACATATTGGAACAGTTCATGGAGGCGGAGCTTATGATTAATATAACTGAACATGAGGTGAGTGGGTATGGTTTGGAAGTGGTTTATATAGCTTTGTAGTTGGTTCCAGAACATATTGTGATGACAACGGAGGAAAAGAGAGAATTATTAGCAAGATAGTATCCTAAAGCCCTATATACTAGGCTAGCAACTTCTGTAGTTACTGTAATCTTGTACCTAACTACACGTACCTAAGAATAGAATTCTGTTCTATTTTTGGAACAAGTTGATTACAAGTCAAAGTAAACACAAAATGTTAATGTTAGTATACAGTGTAGCCTCTATATAATGGACACTTTGGGGCAAGAATGTGTTTCTGTTATACAGAGGTATTCTTTATGTGGAGGTTATTTTATACAGTAAGGAATGTAATTGGTACACTAGGTGCTGTCCGTTAAATGGAGGTGTACGCTATAGAGAGTATCCATTAAGAGAGACTATACTGTATTTTATTTTCAGTTATTTTCTTCTTAATAACAATGATCAGTAAATTAAAGGAGCACCAGTTGCCTAAGATACAGTCAGGTGACCCTGTTGCTAGGTACTATGGACTGAAAAGAGGACAAGTAATGGATACTAAATTTCTAAAATTATCTCTCTCTTTCTCTCCTTCCTCCATTCATTAGGTAGTAAAGATCATAAGACCAAGTGAAACTGCTGGCAGATATGTCACATACAGACTTGTACAATAAACACAATTTCAGTTACAATAAACACAATTTCAGTTACAATAAACACAATTTCAGTTTTGGAAAATTATTATTAATCAGCCACACCTTTAAAGCTTTACGATATCAAATGAATACTGTATGATAATGATTATGATCTATGGTTGCACCACATGGGTAATTTCACCAAATTCATTTTGTTTAGCTTTGGCAACATAATTATGGTACATTACGTTACTGCTGGCATAGATATAGTGTGTTTGTAGTAGCTATGCTGCTACTGGCATAGATAGATATAGATCTACACAATGTACGTAAACACATAATCTTAGTGGTATGCTACAGGAAATGCCTCGCCCTACACAGCCAAGAATTTTACTTTGAATCATGACTGATATCAATCAGGATCAGCCTTGATACATCCCTGTATCATGGACTTTGGGCAGCCTGCAAAGCAATGAGTCTAGTATGATACAATCACGATAACCATCCATGATACAACCATGCTGGAGTACAGCCCTGGTTCAGCCAGAGCAATGGACATGATTCAACATTGATGCCAGTCAGGGCTGTATCAAAATAGACATCAGGCTTGAATCATTGACTTTGGGCAGTACTACTGTATCAGCATGAAAATTCTTGGCTGTGTATGCTAGGCCCAGGCCTAACTATAAACAGTAGTCTCGCCGCCCAGACCAGCCTGGCACTGTCATCAAACTAGGCTTGCAGTACAGTTGCTATGTCGTTCAAAAGTAAGATGTTATCAATCCATTATTGTTTACCATGTTTATTGTTTTATCGTAGATAAACCGAGAAAAAGAGCCCATCACCGCGCTGTATCCATAGACCATTCATTGTATGTGTGGGCTGGCCATCATAATGGCTTGCCTAAAGTACATGATAGTGCAGAAAAGCGAAGGATCACTAGTGATATACAACACTTTACTCTTTCAACTGGTCAATGGATCACTAGAGGTACTACTGGTACTCCTCCATTAGGAATCATTGAATATTGCTGTACTGCAATAAATGATCAATTGTATTATTTTGGAGGAGAGTGTGGCCATGACAGCTGTAATCACAACAGTATTACACAACTGGATACTGTTAGTCTTCAATGGAGAGAATTAGAACCAACTGATGCAACTAGACCAGTTATGAGGAGGGGTGGTGGTGGAATGATATCATTTGAACATGATGGAGCACATTTACTAATGATAGGAGGAAAAGGATCTAAACCAGCTGTACAACTACCTCATTATAAATATATTGAGTTTACTGATGGAGACTGGCAGACTAATGAGCACTCAATATATAATATATCATCAAGTATAGCTTATTATTGTTTGAAATTATGTCAATAATTTTAATTTAGGAGAATGGAGTAATCCTTTAATCATTGGTCAGTGTATACCACCTGCTAGTCACTTCATCATTGAAAAGATCAACAACACTAGAGCTGTTCTGTTTGGTGGAATAGAGACTGATGATAAGGCTAAGGATACTGCTACTAACAATGTTTACATATTAAAGATATCAATCAGCACTGTTGTACGTTAAAATATGTGCATGCATACTATATATGTCATTGTTTATTATTATTTATTAGTTCTGGCAGTGTATAAAGAAACCTGTAGCAATAGACCAATGGCCTGTGGATAGATATTATCATGCAGGTGCTATTATTATAACTAGATCAGACTGTCCTATGCTAGTGATAAGTGGTGGGAAGGATGATGATACGTTAGATGATTGTTGGATCTTTAACATCACTCAACATTCCTGGATAAAGGTATGTACAGTGAGATACATGTAAATTATTAATTTATTTCTATTAACAGTTAGATGTACCTCACTCTGTCAGTAAGAGATGGGGTCATTCTCTCTCATCGTTCAGTATGAGTAGTCCTCTTTGTGTTTGGATAATAACTGTAGGAGGACAGTGTCCCTCTGATTCCAACTACATCAGTAAACCTAATGTTGCCATGTTAAATGAACTAGGTCAGTGTAGTGGGATGATAATATTGGTGAGGGATTGATTGTATGTATCTACTTTAGTTACTAACAGTAAAGGACAGTGGGCAGTAGGTAGTACATTAGATACCAATGATATGAATAATGAAGAATACAAGAAGAGGTATCAGCATCAACTACAAATAGGAGGAAGAATGTGGTTGGAGGAGTTTGAGCAAGCTATTGAAGAGAAGGAGAAAGAATTACAAGAAAGAAAGAGAAGAGCACAAGTCTTTTGTCAGCAGTTGGAGCAGAAGGAAAGAGAAGAAGCAAAGAAAGCTCAAGAAATAAGAAGATATCGACATCAGCTACAAAAGAAGGATAGAGAGGAGGCAGAGAGAGAGGAGAGATATCATAACCAGTTACAGGAGAAGGATAGGGAGCTACAGGAGAAGGATAGGGCATTACAGGAGAAGGATGTGGAGCATCAGGTGGTACTGCTGGAGAAAGATAGGGAGCATCAGGTGGCACTGCAGGAGAAGGATAGGGAGCTACAGGAGAAGGATGAAGAGCTGCATCAGTCTCAAGATGCAGTTCGTAGGTACCAGCAACAAGCAGAGCTAACTGATGATCACTGGGTTATTAATAAAGATGAGGTGATTTTGACAGATGAGGAGTTAGGAAGAGGATCTTATGCTGTCGTTACAGTTGGTATCTTCAGAGGTTTAAGAGTAGCTGTCAAGTCACTTCATACTATCATTATCTCAGATTATAATTTAGCTCTCTTCTCTAGGGAAATGACTGTAGCATCACAAATACGTCATCCTAACCTGGTCCAGTTTATTGGTGCAACTAAAGTGGGTAATCCTCTCATCTTGACCGAGCTGATGAGCACTAGTCTTAGTCATCAGCTGCAGAAAAAACGATTAACAAATAAACAGATTCTGAGTATTGCTCAAGATGTAGCTTTAGGCCTCAACTACCTTCACCTGTTTCAACCACCTATTATTCACAGAGATGTGAGCAGTCCTAATGTATTATTAAAGCCTTGCACTGGGCCTGCTGGTTATGAAGCTAAAGTAGCAGATTATGGTACAGTTAAAGTAGTGCAAGCTACCACTGCTAGGACTGGCACTGGTCCTTATATGGCAGGCAATCCAGCATATGCTGCACCAGAAGCTCGTGATCCTGATCAACACAGTCCAGCAATGGATGTCTACAGTTACTCTGTTCTCCTTATGGAAATGAATTTATGTCGTCCACCAGAAATGGAGACAGCAAGAAGAGCACGACAATCTGGTAGTGTCTCCTGGTCTGATATGAAGTCTCTCATACAAAGAGGACTTGACAATAATCCCAAAAACCGTCCTACTATGGCTCAAGTATTGGAGTTTTTGAAAAGGATTAAGATTTGATTTTTATATTTTTGATATTCCAATAGTAGTGGCTGCTTAGATAGTTTTAAAACTTGTATACTTTTAGTTATTTGCTGTTCTACTTATTATTTTCTTTTTCAGTTTTGAATTCTCTTTTGATTTCTTCTTTCTTTTCTGTTTTTCTTCTTCTTTTTTACATATATATATTATAAATAATAATACAGATCTGCAATATGTGATGTTCTGACTGCTTTGTGTAGCCGGATAGATACAAGAATGCCTTTTGCATATAAATGGGTATGGTCTGACTCTACACAGCCAAGAGTAAGCATGTATAATACAAGACACTGCCTAAAATCAATGAATCGAGCCTGATTACAGTATTGATAAAAGTCTGACAGATATCATTGCCGAATCATGCATGTTGCTCTGGCTGAACCAGTATGAATTCCAGCATGATTGTATCAAGACTGATAGATCAAGCTAGGCTCAATTGCAATGCAGTAATGAGCTGCAATGTTAGCTGCCCAAAATCCATGATTCAGGATGCATTAGGCCGGATCAGGACTGACATCATTCATGATTCAACCACAAACTTAGATTAATTGGCTGTGTAGTTGGAGGAGGGGCTCCGGGGCCCGGGCATAGCTAGAGCTTGGCAGTTGGCCCCATGGCGTCACAAGTGCCCAAGACTACAAGTAAGTACTTATTGTTGCTATTCCAGTGATCATCTACTATCATATAGATGGAAGAGCTGCTCACTGCGCCTTATCAGTAGGTGATTCACTGTATGTGTGGGGTGGTGATCAGGTTGATTTGCCTGAAGTACATGATAGTGAAGAGAAGAGAAGGATCACTAGTAATATACAGCACTTTACTCCTTCAACTGGTCAATGGATCACTAGAGGTACTACTGGTACTCCTCCATTAGGAATCATTGGATACTGCTGTACTGCAATAAATGATCTATTGTATTATTTTGGGGGAAAGTGTGGTCATGACGACTGCAATCACAATAGTATTACACAACTGGATGCTGGTAGTCTTCAATGGACAGAAATAGAACCAACTGATGCAACTAGACCAGTTATGAGGAGAGGTGGTGGTGGAATGATATCATTTGAACATGATGGAGTACACCATTTACTAATGATAGGAGGAAGAGGATCTAAACCAGCTGTACAACTACCTCATTATAAATATATTGAGTTACCTAGTGGAAAATGGCGTACTAATGAGCACTCAGTATATAATATATCATCAAGTAAAATTTCATTATTGTTTGAAATTACGTTAATAATTTTAATTTAGGAAAATGGAACGATCCTTCAATCATTGGTCAGTGTATACCACCTGCTAGTCACTTCATCATTGAAAAGATCAACAACACTAGAGCTGTTCTGTTTGGTGGACGAGAGACTGATGATGAATCTGAGAATACTTTTACTAACAATATTTATTTATTAGAGATGTCAATCAGCACTGTGGTATGTTAATTTATGTGTACTGAATCTAAATGCAGAGCCTGAAATTACATTTAAACAGTGTTCTGACATTATGTCTGAACACAGCCTATTTTGGTCTGACATTTGAATGAAATGGTTGGACATGTTCATTTATCCTTTTTATATGTCAATGTGTGTGCTTGTTAGTGAGTGTTTAATTCAAAATTTTTTTGTAATGTAAAGAAACTTACAAAAGCATAACCATTAATTTAGTAATAATACTAATAAAAATTTTGTGTTGTTTACTAATGTTCAGACAAAATGGTAGAACAACATGGTAGTTGGTCGGACAATTAAGCAAAATGGTCGGAAAATGTCTGATGTCCGACTGTAATTTCAGGCTCTGAAATGTATATGCACTCTTCGTTTATTAGTTCTGGCAGTGTATAAAGAAACCCGAACCAATAGACCAATGGCCAGTGGGTAGATGCTATCATGCAGGTGCTATTATTATAACTGGATCAGACTGTCCTATGCTAGTGATAAGTGGTGGGGAGGGTGATGATGATGATATATTAGATGATTGTTGGATCTTTAACATCACTCAACGTTCCTGGATAAAGGTATGTACAGTGAGATACATGTAAATTATTAATTTATTTCTATTAACAGTTAGATGTACCTCACTCTGTTAGTAAGAGATATGGTCATTCTCTCTCAGTGTTCATTATGAGTCCTCATCGTGTCTGGATAATAACTGTTGGAGGATGTGTTGATAAGACAGGGACACTTACCACATATCCTAACACTACTATGTTGACTGAACTAGGTTAGTGTAGTATTACTTGTTATTCTTTGAAATATACTATGAGTACATAACAATCTATTTCGTTATAATTATAGTTTTGAACAGTAAAGGAGAGTGGACAGTAAGTGATACATTAGATACCAATGGTATGAATAATGAAGAATACAAGAAGAAATATCAGCAGCAACTACAGACAGGAAGAAGAAAGGAGGAGGAGGGAGGAGTACCAGAAACTCAATGAAGAGCATATTATATCAGTACAATAAACAAAATGTTTGAACTCGTTTATGAAATTCAAAACTTGTCATAGATAATATCTAAACTTGAAATAGGATATTGAACCTATTTAATGGTAAGTAAATTCATGAGCTGACTTGCGAGCTATGCATGCACGCAGTGAGCCACGCCCATAGTGCAATTTTCAAAGTGTTGGGTGGCGCAGGTTGTTTTGTCATCGCTTGTTTTGCATAGAATTGCTGGAGTAAATTAATTTTTATCTGTGATTTTTTGAGCCCAAGCTGGCGCTTGTGGCGTCGTAACATGGCTAATCTTCTCTGGTGGAGGAGAAGTGCAAGCTATGGTGCAAATCAAGACAGTGCCGATGGGCTATCTTGTAAGTACTTTAATCTTTTTACCACCCCAGTGATTTTTGTCATACTAGATCAACTGAATGGAAGAGCAACTCACCGCACTGTATCAGTAGATGATTCGCTGTATGTGTGGGGTGGTGATCAGGATGATTTACCTAAAGTACATGATAATGAAGAGAAGACAAGGATCACTAGTACTATACAGCACTTTACTCCTTTAACTGGTCAATGGGTCACTAGAGATACTACTGGTACTCCTCCATTAGGAATCATTGCATACTGCAGTACTGCAATAAATGATCTATTGTATTATTTTGGGGGTTATTGTAGCCATGACAACTGCTGTCACAACAGTATTACACAACTGGATACCGTTAGTCTTCAATGGACAGAAATAGAACCAACTGATGCAACTAGACCAGTTATGAGGAGAGGTCATGGTGGAATGATATCATTTGAACATGATGGAGTACACCATTTACTAATGATAGGAGGAATAGGATCTAAACCAGCTGTACAACTACCTCATTATGAATATATTAAGTTCACTGGTGGAAGATGGCATACTAATGAGCACTCAATATATGATACATCATCAAGTACATAATTTTTAAATTTATTACTCGTTAAAGTCAAGTTCATAATTTTTATTTTTAATTTAGGAAAATGGAGTACTCCTTCAATCATTGGTCAGTGTATACCACCTGCTTATGGTTTCATCGTTGAAAAAATCAACAACACTAGAGCTGTTCTGTTTGGTGGACTAGGGACTGATGATGATGCTAAGACTACTGCTAATAGCAACATTTATGTATTAGAGATATCAATCAGCACTGTGGTATGTTAAATTATGTGTACTGAATGTATGCATGCACACACACCAAGAGTATCTGGTTGGCTTCAAATTTTCATTGTTTAAATTTTCATTGGAATTGATTTTAGTGATTTACAAAATTTTTGTTTATACTTATTTATTTTGATAAAATTGATTTTGAGCATGCACAAAGATTAATTTCACATGAAATAACTCTTAGCATACAACACTCTGTTATCTTGTAATGATAAATTGATTTTCACGGATTTTATTTTTATAAATCTTTAAAAAAGAATGCTTAAAAATTTGCTCTATGCATGTTTTAAGTAACAGGTGTGGTTATTTTATTTATTATAGTTCTGGCAGTGTATAAAGAAACCTGAAGCAATAGACCAATGGCCTGTAGGTAGATATTATCATGCAGGTGCTATTATAACTGGATCAGACTGTCCTATGCTAGTGATAAGTGGTGGGTGGGATAAGAATAATGATACATTAGATGATTGTTGGATCTTAAACATCACTCAACATTCCTGGATAAAGGTATGTACAGTGAGATACATGTAAATTATTAATTTATTTCTATTAACAGTTAGATGTACCTCACTCTGTTAATAAAAGATATAGTCATTCTCTCTCAGTGTTCATTATGAGTCCTCATTGTGTCTGGATAATATCTGTTGGAGGAGCTATTGATAGAAACTTCACATATGTTCTTAATCCTAACACTGTTATGCAAACTGAACTAGGTCAGTTTAGTGTTTACATTTGCATCATAGTTCCTATATAATGTACCATACTTAATACCGTACAGAAGGAAATTTTGGAGGGATTAAATTTTTGGCGAATTGCTAAATTTTGGTGATTGGCGAATTTTAATTTGGCGAATTTTATTTTGGCGAATTTGTGGCCATGTGCCATTGAGCATGCGTATAATGGCTCAAAATGGCAAATTTTTATTTTGGCGAATGGCTATCAAAATGCCAAATTCGCCAAATTTAACTACCTCCAAAATTTCCTTCCATACGGTACATGATACAGTTTTCTTTATGTTATAATAATTATTAGTTCTGAAAAGTAAAGGAGAGTGGACAGTAGGTGATACATTTGATACAAATGACATGACTGGTGAGTACTGCAAGATTAAGTATCAGCAGCAACTACAAACAGGAAGAAAAATATGGTTGGAGGAGTACCAGAAACCAATAAAAGGAGATACAGCTGATACTGAGCAAACCGTACAAGCTCTTATGAAGAGTCTTGAAGTGAAGGAGAGAGAATTGCAAAAAAAGGAGAATGAAAAAGAGAAAGAAGTAAAACTATTTCATTGGCAAATGGAGCAAAAGGAAAAAGAAGAAGCAGAGAAAGATCAAGAAATAAGAAGATATAGTCAACAGCTACAAGAGAAGGATAGGGAGGAGGCAGAGAGAGAGGAGAGATATCATAACCAGTTACAAGAGAAGGATAGGGAGCTACAGGAGAAGGATATGGAGCTACAGGAGAAGGATAGGGAGCATCAGGTAGTACTGCTGGAGCTACAGGAGGCACTACAACAAAAGGATATCGTGATACTTGAGAAAGATAAGGAGCTACAGGTCAAGGATAAAGAGGTAAGGAAGAGGCATAAAAAGCTAAAGGAAAAGAACAGGGAGCTGGAGGCACTACAGGAAGATATACTTCAGCTAGGAGTGCTACAGGAGAAGGATAGGGAGCTGCAGGAGAAAGATAGAGAGCTAAAGGAGAAAGATAGAGAGCTACAGGAGAAAGATAGAAAGCTACAGGAGAAAGATAGGGAGCATCAAGTGGCACTGCAGGAGAAGGATAGGGAGCTATGTCAGTCTCAAGATGCAGTTCATAGGTACCAGCAACAAGCACTTACTGATGATCACTGGGTTATTGATAAAGATGAAGTGATTTTGACAAAGGAGGAGTTAGGACGAGGATCTTATGGCGTCGTTACAGTTGGTATTTTTAGAGGTTTAAGAGTAGCTGTCAAGTCACTTCATAATATCATCATTTCAAAATATAATCTAGGTATCTTCTCCAGGGAAATGAGTATAGCATCACGAGTACGTCATCCTAACCTGGTCCAGTTTATTGGTGCAACTAAAGTGGGTAATCTTCTCATCTTGACTGAGCTGATGAGCACTAGTCTTAATCAGGAGATTCGAGAGAATGAGTTAACAAAGCAGCAGATTATCAGTATTGCTCAGGATGTAGCTTTAGGCCTCAACTACCTTCACCTGTTTAAGCCTCATCCTATTATTCACAGAGATGTGAGCAGTCCTAACGTATTATTAAAGCCTTCCACTGGAGCTGCTGGTTATGAAGCTAAAGTAGCAGATTATGGTACAGCTAAAGTAGTGCAAGCTGAAAGTACTGGTACTGTTATGCCAGGCAATCCAGCATATTCTGCACCAGAAGCTCGTGATCCTGATCAACACAGTCCAGCAATGGATGTCTACAGTTACTCTGTTCTCCTTATGGAAATGAATTTACATTCTAAACCAGAAATGACAATTGAAGAAAGGGCACGACAGTCTGATTCTGTATCTTGGTCTGATATGAAGTCTCTCATACAAAGAGGACTTAAAGCTGATCCTAGAGCTCGTCCTACTATGGCTCAAGTAGTAGAGTCATTGAAAAGGATGAAGATTTGATTAATTTTTGATATTCCAATTGCTGCTTTTTATTTTTGTAGTTTTTTCTCATGTACCTTGTTACTACTAGCTTAATTCCATTTTCACTGTTTAGAATCTCTTCTTTTTTTAATAGAATTAGATTTCCTTCATTTAAGTATTAAAAAACATGCGCTGCGATTATACACAAGCATTATCAGCTATAGGAGTATTGAGAATAATGCTTTTTTATTTGTATGTATAGGTG
>NW_003546416.1:24168-32588 GCF_000090795.2 Amphimedon queenslandica | reverse complement strand
TTTTTGTTTCGTCCTAATTTTTTATAACCAAATTGTTCCAATCCATTTTGCTATTGACCCACAAAATCAAATACATTATATCATCACATGGGCCATTTAGCTCAGGAGTCGCTTATAATACTTTAGAGCAGCATAAAAACAGTCATTTAGCTCAAAATTTGAACAAATTTTGAATTAAAAAATGTTTTTCATTTGTTCCTAATCTCCCTCTCTTTCATTATCAGATATTGTGGTAGAATGCAGGAGGAGAACATATCAAGAGCCATTATAGTCGTACAGCAAGGAATGACTCCATCAGCTAAACAAGCACTAGTTGATATGGCACCTAAATACATACTGGAACAGTTCATGGAGGCGGAGCTTATGATTAATATAACGGAACATGAGGTGAGTGACTGTGGGTTAGATGTGGTTTATGCAGATTTGTAGTTGGTTCCGGAACATATTGTCATGACAACAGAAGAAAAGAGAGAATTGTTAGCAAGATAGTATCCTCATTAATATCTTAATTGAGATTGTTTTGCTTTTTTATGATCTACTCATTTCCAAAGGCATAAAATTGCAAGCATTGAAGTTAAAATAATAGCTACATGCATCCATGTATTGCAACATTTCATTTTACAGTTATTTGTTCTTAATACACAATGATTAGTAAATTAAAAGAGCACCAGTTGCCTAAGATACAGTCAGGTGACCCTGTTGCTAGGTACTACGGACTCAAAAGAGGACAAGTAATGGATACCAAATTTCTAAAATTATCTCTCTCTCTCTCTCTCTCTCCTTCCTCCATTCATTAGAGTAAAATCTCCATTATCGGTCATGCCCCTTATCGGACACTTATTGCTCAGCTCCAGAACAGTTCAGCTGTTTTTAGCTAGTATCATCTGATAGATCTTTGATAACTATTAGGGCATGCAAGATATCAAAGCAAAAAATATTTGCATGCAAGAGACAGGAGCTCTCAAAGTTACAAATCGGACTACCCCAATTTCGGGTGAAAATGTCGTTCTGTGGACAGTGGCTGCCATTTCGAATCAAACACTAGCTCTTGCCTTGAAGCAGCATCATCAGTTTTGCCTATCATTGTGCTATTATAATTCCAAGTTTCAGAGCTCTGCCTCTTTTCTTCTTTGCACAGTAATTTTAAATATTCATGCAGGTGTATTGATCAATATTCGGTCAACCCTGATTCGGACTATTTCATGAAATCTTGCTCGCAAAGAAAAAATTAGCACTTCTGAAACATTAAAAAAATAGATATTACACAAATGTTTGTAGATCCAAGAGTTGAGTCCTTCTAGTTAAAAATAAGCCTGCCAGGGTAAAAATAACTAAAAAATGAGTCAAAAAGCCCCACCCAATGCATTATATAATTTGGGTGGGTAAAATTACTGATTTATTAGCCATTTTACTATGATTTTAACTCTAGCAGTATTATTTCTTAACTAAAACGACTCAACTATTGGATCTACAAACATTTGTGTAATACCTATTTTTTAAATGTTTCAGAAGTGCTAATTTTTTCTTTGCGAGCAAGATTTCATGAAATAGTCCATATCTATGAATAGTCCGAATCAGGGTTGACCGAATATTGATCAATACACCTGCATGAATATTTAAAATTACTGTGCAAAGAAGAAAAGAGGCAGAGCTCTGAAACTTGGAATTATAATAGCACAATGATAGGCAAAACTGATGATGCTGCTTCAAGGCAAGAGCTAGTGTTTGATTCGAAATGGCAGCCACTGTCCACAGAACGACATTTTCACCCGAAATTGAGGTAGTCCGATTTGTAACTTTGAGAGCTCCTGTCTCTTGCATGCAAATATTTTTTGCTTTGATATCTTGCATGCCCTAATAGTTATCAAAGATCTATCAGATGATACTAGCTAAAAACAGCTGAACTGTTATGGAGCTTAGCAATAAGCGTCCGATAAGGGGCGTGACCGATAACGGAGATTTTACTCTAGGTAGTAAAGATCATAAGACCAAGTGAAACAGCTGGCAGATATGCCACATACAGACTTGTACAATAAACCATAGATATTAGATCCGGGTCTTATATCTATGAATAAACATAATTTCAGTTTTGAAAAATTTATTATTAATCAGCCACACCTTTAATGAATTGATATGGCTGCCACACAACAGTTTATTTTAGAATCTACATATTAGAGTAAAATATTATAATTTCATTTACTCTATTATCTATGGAATCTACTACAGGAAATACCCCGTCTACGCTACTGTTGCTGCATCTACATGCACGTCTGATAACTCTGATTTATATTTTGATACAGCCCTGACTGCATCATTGTTGGATCCTGGTTTTATATAATAGCTCGTCAGACTAGGCTGGCTGCTATGTCGTTCAAAAGTAAGGTGTTACCAATCCATTATATATTTTTTATTGTCAATCATAGATAAACCGAGAAAAAGAGCCCATCACCGCGCTGTATCGATAGACCATTCATTGTACGTGTGGGCTGGCCATCATAATAAGTTGCCTGCAGTTCATGATAGTGCAGAGAAGAGAAGGATCACCAGTTATATACAACACTTTACTCTTTCAACTGGTCAATGGATCACTAGAGGTACTGCTGGCACTCCTCCATTAGGAATTATCGAATACTGCTGTACTGCAATAAAAGATCGATTGTATTATTTTGGGGGAAAGTGTGGCCATGATGACCTCGACGCTGACGACTGCTACCACAACAGTATTACACAACTGGATACCATTAGACTTCAATGGAGAGAATTAGAACCAACTGATGCAACTAGACCAGTTATGATGAGAGGCGCTGGTGGAATGATATCAATTGAACATGATGGAGTACACCATTTACTAATGATAGGAGGAAGGGGATCTAAACCAGCTGTACAACTACCTCATTATAAATATATTGAGTTTCCTCATGGAGACTGGCGTACTAATGAGCACTCAATTTATAATATATTATCAAGTAAAATAATAAAATTGTTTGAAGTTATGTTTATAATTTTAATTTAGGAAAATGGAGTGATCCTTCAATCATTGGTCAGTGTATACCACCTGCTAGTGACTTTATCATTGAAAAGGTCAACAACACTAGAGCTGTTCTGTTTGGTGGAATAGAAACTGATGATGATGCTATGACTACTGACACTAACAATATTTATATATTAGAGATATCAATCAGCACTGTGGTATGTTAAATTATGTGTATGCATGCATGCTATATGACATTGTTTATTTTTATTTATTAGTTCTGGCAGTATATAAAGAAACCTGAAGCAATAAACCAATGGCCTGTGGGTAGATTTGCTCATGCAGGTGATATTATTATAACTGGATTAAACTGTCCTATGCTAGTGATAAGTGGTGGCTTAAATAAGAATAATGATACATTAGATGATTGTTGGATCTTTAACATCACTCAACATTCCTGGGTAAAGGTATGTACAGTGAGATACATGTAAATTATTAATTTATTTCTATTAACAGTTAGATGTACCTCCCTCTGTTAGTGAGAGATGGGGTCATTCTGTCTCATCATTCAGTATCAGTAGTCCTCGTTATGTTTGGATAGTAACTGTTGGAGGACAGTGTCCCTCTGATTCCAACTACATCAGTAAACCTAGTGTTGCCATGTTACTTGAACTAGGTTAGTGTAACTTAGTATAGTGGGATGATATACCATATAGCCACAAGTTTAGAGGAAATAAACTTTCGCGAATCAGGCCACAAGTCTTTTTTCGTGAATTAACTTTTATGGTTTAAATTCCATGATTGAAGCCACACCCAAGATAGCCATTTTATTAAAGTACACATGATTATAGGTTTAAACAGATAAATTTTAGGAAATTAACTTTTGTGGATACGGAAAATCTGCAAAACCAGTGAAAATTGTACCCTAAAAATTAAGTGGCTATACGGTATTGATAAAGGATTAATTGTATGTATCTATTTTAGTTACTAATGATAAAGGACAGTGGGCAGTAGGTGATACATTAGATACCGATGGTATGAATAATGAAGAATACAAAAAGAGGTATCAGCAGCAACTACAAATAGGAGGAAGAATATGGTTGGAGGAGTACCAGAAACCAAGAAAGGAAGATACAGCCGATATTGAGCAAACCGTACAAGCTCTTATGAAGAGTCTTAAAGAGAAGAAGAGAGAACTACAGGAGAAGGATAATGAGCTACAGGAGAAGGATGGGGAGCTACAGGAGAAGAATATGGAGCTACAGAAGAAGGATAGAGAGCTGCAGGAGAAAGAGGAGATATTACGACAGAAGGATAGGGAGCTATGTCAGTCTCAAGATGCAGTTCGTAGGTACCAGCAACAAGTACTTACTGATGATCACTGGGTTATTAATAAAGATGAGGTGACTTTGATGGAGGAAGAGTTAGGAAGAGGATCTTATGCTGTCGTTACAGTTGGTATCTTTAGAGGTTTAAAAGTAGCTGTCAAGTCACTTCATAATATCATCATCTCAGATGTCAATTTGGCTCTCTTCTCCAGGGAAATGAGTATAGCATCACAAATACGTCATCCTAACCTGGTCCAGTTTATTGGTGCAACTAAAGTGGGTAATCCTCTCATCTTGACCGAACTGATGAGCACTAGTCTTTATAAAAAGCTTCAGGACACTGAGTTAACAAAGCAGCAGATCATGAGTATTGCTCAAGATGTAGCTTTAGGCCTCAACTACCTTCACCTGTTTAAGCCTCAGCCTATTATTCACAGAGATGTGAGCAGTCCTAACGTATTATTAAAGCCTTGCACTGGACCTGCTGGTTATGAAGCTAAAGTAGCAGATTATGGTACAGCTAAATTGCAACAAGGCACTAGTACTGGTACTGTTATGCCAGGCAATCCAGCATATGCTGCACCAGAAGCTCGTGATCCTGATCAACACAGTCCAGCAATGGATGTCTACAGTTACTCTGTTCTCCTTATGGAAATGAATTTACGTTGTCCACCGGAAATGACAACAGCAGAGAGAGCACGACAATCTGGTAGTGTCTCCTGGTCTGATATGAAGTCTCTCATACAAAGAGGACTTAAAATTGATCCTAGAGCTCGTCCTACTATGGCTCAAGTATTAGAGTCATTGAAAAGGATGAGGATTTGAATTAATATAATTATTTTTTTGCTAGTTTTAAATTAAAAACATTTATTTTTGTAGCCCTATTATACCTATCTTCTTTTTCAATTGCTTCAGTTCTTTTAATTTTTTCTCTTTTTTTCTTGAATTGATAACATGTCTTTCTGTATTAGCTCAAGTTCTTAACAAGATACATGGGTCTTAGCTTGCAGAGTTATCGTTGGAAATTCATGATAATAACAATGAGTGTGTGAGTGCATGTGACTGTTTTTTTATTAATATGAAACTGAGAGATGAAAATAATACTATACTGTACTCCAGTCCACTTGTCATAATACATTGAGTGAATTGTGTTCTAAAAAATAGAATCATTGTCAATTAAGACAACATGAACATTTTCTATGGTACATGTATTTTGTTAAAATCAATTCTTTTAGTTACCTGATGATTTCTTCATAAAACTATTAGTATCTTTAATACACAAGGCAACAACCAGTGCAATTAGTACTGGTATTACACCAAAGAGGAATGGAAGACCTCTGAATAGACCACCCTATCAATAATAATAATAATAATAATAATAATAATAATAATAATAATAATAATAATAATAATAATAATAATTGAGAGGTGGTTGGAGAAATTGGGAGTTGTTATAAGGGTGGAACATATTCAAAAGACAGTGTTGTTGGGGACTGCGAATATCATTAGACGGACTATACAATGATCACTAATTATTATCTATGTTTACTTGTTGTGAACTGATAATTTTTGTAACTTCTGGCTTGCTTTCGCAAGCTCTGTGTGTGTTCGTAATAATAATAATAATATATAATTAGTTTTTTTTACCTCATGCATGCTAATATCAGTAGGTGACATTGTACCATTAATTAGTACAGGACTGACTCCGCCCAACCCATGAATATCATTACTGCTGGTCGCTGCCATGGCAACACTCACACTACCCACTTCCTTCAAATGAACATGAGAAAGATAAAATATGAGACCAAAAAGGGCAGGGCCTAATCCGTTACATAAACCTCTCATTCCAGTCAAAATACCCAAAACCACACCTACATAATGAATAATTACTTAATATTAAAATTATAAAATTAATATTACCTTGTTGTTCTGGTTCGGCATTTTTGCTGACTAAAGCACTAATAGCTGGGTATATGATTGTTGATAAAGCGGCAAAGACACCAGCTGTCCACATTAGCCATTTACTGGTCCACACGCCATAAATGAATAGTTGTATAGCTTGTACTATTAGACCAAAGATGATGGTGTACTTGTGACCGACTAGGTGCATCAGACATGTTAACACTAGTGTCTGGAGAGAGAGAGAGAGAAATGGAGTCAGCCCAAACTTTGTACACAACATAAGTAGTACATGTATGTATATATATTATGCATCAGAAAAAGTCATGAAAATGGAGAATTCTCACCTTTTCAATTTTGGTGAAATTTGACTCAAGACTATGTACTATAGTACAGGGACTTTGGCCCGATTTTTGAGCAACTTAAAAAATTCATAAAAAATCCAATTTTAATCGGAATGAGCTCAAACTTTCTACACAATATAAGTACATGTATATGCATCAGAAAAACTCATGAAAATGGAGAATTCTCTCCTTTTCAATTTTGGCAAAATTTTACCAAAATCCCTGTACTACAGTACAGGGACTTTTGTCCAATTCTGGAGCAACTTTAAAAATTCATAAAAATTCAAATTTGATCGGAATCAGCTCAAACTTTCTACACAACATAAGAACATGTATATGCACCAGATAAAATTATAAAAATGAATAATTCTCTCCTTTTGAATTATGGCAAAATTTGGCCCGAGACCGTGTACTATGTACAGAGACTTTAGCCCAATTTTGGAGCAACTTTAAAAATTCATAAAAAACTCAAATTTGATCAGAATCAGCTCAAACTTTCCACACAACATAAGTACATGTAGATGTACATATCAGTGAATGTATAGACTATGTATGTGAATGTATAATATACCTGTGCTATTACTGATGCTATGCAAAGAAATGCAATAAAAACTGACACCTCTAATAAACTAAAACCAACAATCTAAAAAAATAATAACAAATAAAGATAAAATAAATTCCTTCCTCCTCTCTCTCTCACTTGTCTAAGGTAAAGAAAGAAGCATGAGTATTGGCCAGCCTCGGGTAAATAAGAGAGGAAGACCATAATGGAGAGAAGGAGGAGTTTAGGATCACTACCAGCTTTACCTAACGACTGAAAGAGAGAGAAATACATTTATGTACATGTACATGTACATGTATTATGTACTGTACATGTGCATGTAATTTAAAAGTCAAGTTTAAGGTCTATTTTTACTCTTTTCTGCTTCATACGTTGTAAATGTACATGCATGTGATATTAAGAGTAGATTATTATTATGAAGTTCTATTAGTTCAACAGAACTCCTGTATTTTATATTCTATTAAATTTCCTCTCCTTTCTCTCCCTCTTACAGCGAAAGGGTCGGCTTGTTTCCAACTAATAGGAGAACCCCATGATGTCTTCCTTGAGGTCTCGGGCAGTGACTCGGGAACAATGTAAATGATGAAAAATAAATTGAATATTGTAATTATTGACGCTAGGATTATGACTTGGTTCTGGCCACCAGCAAAACTGGTCAGCCAGGTTCCTAAAGCAGGACTGACGACTAAACTGGCAGCAAACGTAGCAGAAACCTGCCAATAAGAAAATGAAACGTAATTAATTTTAAAACCATAGTGTTAAATCAATTACACAGTACATTGTACAGTTACAAATGCAAAATAAAATTTTATAGCTTCTTTAAAAATTTTATAGGGTCATCCAACAAAAATAAAGAACTTATAAACATCACTATTATTTATTTATTATTATTTATTTATTACTTACTGATCCATATGAGTAGCTTCTCTGCTTTTCATTAGTACAGTCAGCAACATAAGCAAAGACTATTGAGAATGTAACAGAGAATATACCAGAAATAGCAATGACTATGAAATATAACCTACAAAAATAAATAAAAGGGAAAGAGAGAGAGGGGGGAGAAAGAAAAACCAAGAAAAAGAGAAGAAATATAATGAGAGAGATAGAAAAAGGAAGAGGGAGGAGAGGAGAGAAAGAAGGATGGGTTTACCATGAATCAAATAATAACAATGGTATTGGTAGACAGGTGAAGAACACAGATATCAATAAGAAGGACTTCCTGCCCCAGACATCAGATAGAGCACCAAGCAATGGAGCAGAAAGAAAAGACAAGAGACCCTGTAAAGAACAAACCATACAAGTACATGTACATTTAC
>NW_003546416.1:20665-23314 GCF_000090795.2 Amphimedon queenslandica | reverse complement strand
CCGCAATAAGTAGTCCATCAAAAGGAAAGAAACAGAGAATCGTGTCAAAGCACCAAGTTCGCTAATTACTACTCTTAGCCACACCCACCAATTATGGGAGGGGCGTAGTTATAACCACGCCCACACAAATTATAGCTAAAATTTAAATTTATTGACTCAAAAATCATACTCACTTTTATTGTAATTAAAACAGTTGATTATATGCAGATTTGTAAAATAATAAATATTGTTAATTGTTGCACACCATCCACGCCCACTCACAAGTCATCAAAAATCCCCTTATTCCTATTAATGCCCGTCCCACCCCCACCAGTATTCCGATAGCCATTCCTTGATGCCGGTATCTCCTCCAATAGCTCCAACGTGTCTCCATCGTCTTCGCCGTCTTGGCTCCGCCCACCTCCGGTTGATTTAAACCTTGCTTTAGGTAGATATACTTTCTTACGAGAAGCAAAACCTTTTGCTTTACCCCACAACCTGTCGATATGACCTTCCTCTTCTTCGAGGGAGTTTATTCGTTTGGTTCGGTGCTCCCTCCATTTTTTCATAGTGTCTTTATCCTCACTTGATATCTCTGATAGACGCTCTTCATGCAACTAAGAGAGAGAGAGAGGGGGAGGGAGAGAGACAGAGAGGGAGAGAGACAGAGAGAGAGAGAGAGACAGAGAGACAGAGAGACAGAGACAGAGAGAGAGAGAAGACAGAGAGAGAGAGAGACAGAGAGAGAGAGAGATGAAGAGAGAGAGAATCGTCTTCATTACAGTGTCTTTACGTTACTTTAAGTACCTGCTTGTTAAGGACACGCCCACATTCTCTCACACTTTTCTCCCGAAGTCTTCTCTCTACACAAAAAACAATCACATTACACAATGTGACATCATTGAATGACACAAAACGATGTCACATGACATCATCAAATGACACAATATGACATCACTAAATGATGTAATGTGACATCACCTCTTTTCATGAGTGCTTTCCCCTCGTCAATATAATCTGCAGAGAAATCGTCTTCACCCATAAACTTTTGATACCCGAGCAAAGACGCTAATCTACTACCCAGTGAAAACAGAGTTGCTATACAAACGAGCAGTATCAATACTGGGTACATCCAGTAAGCATAACTGGTCAGCCAGGGTATCAGCTGCGTATTACCTGTTGCCTGTGAGGGGTGTGGTCATTAATGGGCGTGGTTAGGGCGTGGCTTACTTCTGCAAAAGCTGTGGTAGGGATTTGGTCGTCTTCTTCGTGGTGTTCTAGTCTAACGACTTGAATAATGTAGAGGTAATTGAGACAGATGGGGAGAGCCAAACGACTTAAGAGACTAAGAGAGAGAGAGAGAAAGTAACAAGTGTACATCTACATCTACTAAACTATTATAATGTACATGTACATGTAATATAGGCAGGAGAGAGAGAGAGGAAGAGAGGGAAAAGAGTAGAGGGAGGGAGAGAGGGAGATGGAGAGAAGAGATCAAATTATAAACTAAAAGGACAAGGGTATACATGTACATGTACATTGTATATTGTACATATACATATACATGTATAAGTACATGTATATGTATTTACACTGCACTAAAAAGTAGTGAATATTCGTCAGTATTGTGTTGAGGGGAGAGGAAGTACAGATTAAAAATCCTGATCTTAAAAACTGTATAGTAGGCACAGAAACTGAGATACGCTACCACCAGCACAGAGAGAATCTAAAAGAGAAAAAAAGAGAAAAAATATCAGCATAATACTTAATACTTAATAGTATAGTAGTATATAGCTACATGTACATGTACTTTTAACCAAAAATAAAAATAGTTATAATTGTATTTAAATATACAATATAAGATATATGTATTTATTAAGGATATAGACTAAATTCCATATGTTTTAAGCTTCAATGTGTTACATTACGTCTTCCTACTACCGTACATTATACCTCAATAGCACTGTATCTTCCCATCTGATGGCTGGCGTACACTAACAGTGCAAATATTGAGAATCGAGGGAGAGAGAACACGACCTGGGACCAGACGATACATAAGGAGAGAAAAGAGAGGAGGATTCCAATAGCTATGTAGACCCATCGCTTGAATACAACCTTCCAAAACCATTCTATGAGGAGGGAGAGCTGAAAATAATATTTTAATAATAAGTACAATGTACCTATACTGCGAATGAATGGATGATCAAAGAATTTCTTTTTTCCTCTGACTGAAGATTTGAATATTCTAAATAAGAGAGAGAGAGAGAGAGGGTGCAGTGTAAGAGCAGCTGTAATGAATGGATTCAAATCCTTACCTGCTACCAGAGCCTTTATTAGTCTCAATGTCCTCCAAATCAAGAGTTTGCTCAGCAAGGGAACTCCATTGACTAGAGAGAGAGAGAAGTGAGAAAGATACATGTACTTGTATAATAAACATTATTATTATTATTATTATTATTATTATTATTATTATTATTATTAATCACTTCCTTACATTTTGGTTGAGTTTGAGAGCCGAATAGCTTTCGTTACTTTCTTATAAAGTTTCTCTAAAGAACTCTTAGAGAGGGCGTCTTCACTCGGAGTGTAGTCCTCATAATCATCATGACCACGACTGAAATTTGACTGAGTGTCTGACGGGAATTTCTTAATTATTAGATCCAAATATTT
>NW_003546416.1:4667-19660 GCF_000090795.2 Amphimedon queenslandica | reverse complement strand
AGAGAGAGAGAGGGAGAGAGAGAGAGGGAGGGAGGGAGAGAGAGAGAGGGGGGAAAGAGAGAGAGAGGGAGAGAGAGAGAGAGAGAGAGAGGGAGGGAGAGAGAGAGAGAGGGAGGGAGAGAGGG
This sequence comes from Amphimedon queenslandica, assembly GCF_000090795.2. Taxonomy (NCBI): domain Eukaryota; kingdom Metazoa; phylum Porifera; class Demospongiae; order Haplosclerida; family Niphatidae; genus Amphimedon; species Amphimedon queenslandica. The sequence continues at coordinate 19,535 of NW_003546416.1, read as the reverse complement.
AGGGAGGGAGAGAAAAGAAAGAGGAAAGGTAGTAAATTCCTTCCAATTATCAAGTTCAAATAATAACAATATTAACAATTAAATTATCATATTAAATACACACTCCACATACTTCAGTCAATTCTTGTAGAGTTTCATTAGATTCTGCCATGTCAATGTAAAGTTTAGCTGCCCTGAAGTAGCAGTGGTTGAGCGTGTAGTTGTGTCTGGAGGCGTTGAAGAGACTCCTGGGGACCTCCACAAGGCCGTATCCTAACAGAAACGCTAATATTATCAGACCCCATGTATTGGAAGCAGTGGCAATGATGTATGGTAGCTCAGTACTGTATAGAGAAGAGAAAGAGTTTAAAATAGCAAAAATAATTTACAATAAAATAGTTGATTATTCTAATTTTATGAATACTATGTAATAATAAAATTCCAACTCCTCTAAAATTGTAAATCAGTATAATTGCAATATACTATAATACAGTATAATCCCATCTCTCTCTCTTCCTCTCCCTCCCTCCTTACAGTGCTATTAGTTTCTTCACTAGTACTACATAGATGAAGAGTATCACTACAATGACCAGGAGGGATATATAGAATATAGCATTCTCTATTAAAGCTCGTAATAGTTTCTTCCAAACTGTAAAATAACCAGCCAGTACATATGACTGGATCAATGGTAGAATAATCCTATGAATAATGATAATAAAATGTAAAAAAATTGGGGCTGATTTCAGAGCCATTTTTTGGAAAAAAAACCATGGGCTATAGCCTTGGGTATTTTTCAGAATTTTGGCATTTTCTTAAAATGGCCGTAACTTGAAAAATTGAAGTCGGAATCAACTCAAACTTTCTACACAGCATAAGAGCATCAATATGTATCTGAAAATGTAATAAAAATTGGGGGTCATTTTTTAGCCATTTTTTGGAAAAAACCATGGGCTATAGCCTTGGGTATTTTTCAAAATTTTGGCATTTTCTTAAAATGGCCATAATTTGAAAAATTGAAGTCGGAATCACCTCAAACTTTCTACACAGCATAAGGGCATCAATATGTATCTGAAAATGTAATAAAAATTTGGGGTCATTTCTGAGCCATTTTTCGGAAAAAACCATGGGCTAAAACCATTGGCTATAATAGCCCTTGGCTTCAGTCCAACACTTTGCTTGACTCACATACCATGACAGAAGGAAGAAGAGCCAGTAAATGAGATACCACAAAACCTCGAGTGGTAGTTTACAAATAAAGGAATAAGGAAGGAAGCACTCCTCTTGTCTCGACTCGCAGACTCCAGTGAAGTTTGAGTTACGATCGAAAGTATACTTTCCAGTACAATAAAGAGTGGAGCAAGGTTCTGAGACGCCATCAGTAAAATTGTAAGCTCTTGAAGTAGAACCTCCTGGATCTAAGCATAGTCTGAAAAAGGCCTGAGAGAGAGAGAGAGAGAGAGAGAGAGAGAGAGAGAAATGCAAACAATCAATCAAGAAAAATAAACAAAAAATAGATAAGAATAACAAAAAATTACAATAAAAATCTAAGACATTTAAAAGTTAGTGGGCGTGGTTTGTAAAAATTCAAAGAAAAAAACAAAAAACTATATCGTAATGTACAATTACATATTATTATTATAACTAAGGTATAATACAAAGTAAAATAAAGCTAGTAATGATTTCTCTCTCTTTCTTTCTTACTGAAGACACGTCCACTGGCAATAGGAATATTATGACAAAGGAGAGGAACCATATCAACAGTGTAGAGCCTGTAACGACTGGATTCTGCCGCCTGATGTCAGAGTAAACGTACAGGAGGTATACAGCCAGGAGGAGAGCGAGGAGAAACTCTCCTGTGAGAATAAAACCAGGTAAAACATCCATTCAACAATAGAGGCCAGTGCACGGTGGTATACGGAAACGATACAAAACTTTCTTATGATACGGAAAATAAACGGATACTTCAAACTTGTAAACTAAAAATCTAATCAATTTTGAAATCTTTTCATTAAAATGATGATGAGAAATAAATAATAATAATAATAATATTAATAATAATAATAATAATCAAGGTACAATCACGAGCAACAAGAAGAAATCTACCTCTCTCTCTCTCTCCTTTAAAGATTCAGTATATTATAGTGAATGTCTTATGATACATATAATTGTTCATGTCACATGACTCCAGGTCATGTGACGCTAGTGAATCAGAATCGTTTAAGTCTCTGACTGGCAGCCTCTTCCTCTCTTAGTCGCTGACTATAATCTTCAAGATGATCTAAAAATACATTAATTAATATAATAGCAATTATAGTAAACAGTTTTTGATAAGGAATTAGACTTGGTGCCAAATGATTTAAATAATGACATATTAACATGGTAACTTTATTGGACAAATTTATTACCAATACATCGATATACCGTACAGCAGGAAATATTTGCGGGGAATTAAATTTTGCGAGTTTGCGATTCCATTTAAAGCGCAAAATTTAAATCCGCAAAAATAATGAAATTCATGCATGACCACAGTAGATAATGCTACAATAACTGTCAAAACCGCAAATATTTAATCCGCAAACCAGGTTATTTTTAAGGATTCGCAAAATTTTTCTCCGCAAAATTAACCAGCTGTACGGTATCAACTATAATAATTGTTACCTCTAAATGTTGAAAGTTTCTGCATTTTTTCATCAACAATCTTTATCAGTGACTGGATGTACACTAAAAAGAACATGTATATGTAATTATTAATTTCTTCTCTCCCTCTCTCCCCCTCTCCTACCATCAGGATCTCCTTCAACTCCTTCTGCTCTACTCAGTAAAGCTTCTTCAATGTCTATAGCGTTACGATACTCCTAAAAGTCAAACCACACCCATTAACCATGCCTACAAAAAGACCACACCTACCTGTATGATCTCTCTGTGTTCATCAATCACCTGGTCCTCGATCTGTTGGAGTCTTGAGAGAGTTTCGTGAAAACTTTTAAGTTCGTCTGATCTAGCGAGATAGCCGTCGTCTCTGCCTCCTGCCCCGCCCATCACATTATCATCATCTTCTTCTTCATCATATTCATATTCCTCCTCCTCCTCCTCTTTACTATTAGCTCTATTGACAATCTATTAATAACCATTAATAACCATTCATAACTAGATCATTCATAACTCGTAATAAATTAATAATTAATAAACCATTAATAACTCAATAAATAACCTTTAATAATGATGTTATAACTATTAATAAATATTAATAACTTACAGGGAATACTTCTTGTTCTACTTGTCCTCCTTCATTGCCCCTCTGTCTCTTATTAGGTAACTCTTTTACTCTAACCATCACATGATAATCACATGACATGTGTACATGTACATGTACTGTACCTTTCGGCATATCGGAGGGTATTAAGTGAGTTCTCCGAACAGCTGAAACCAGGAGATACCGTAGCTATCATGCAAGTACGAGCCCTGGGACCCACAAATGAGTCACGTAGTACCTGAAGAAAGAAACAGACATTTAAAGAGAAGGTTCGAATATTATTGCAATACTTTAGTTAAAGTGCTGCCTCTGAATGGAAGATGAATACTCTTTTTGCCTAATGCTCTGATACACTCCTATAATAATACATAAAGTATTAATAAATCAATTTAATATAAGTACATGTACAGTATAACCTCCTGCTATTGTGGACACTCTAAAATAAGGAGGCCACTATAATGAGGACAGGTAGCATCAGTCCCAATACAATAGTAACGTGTATTAATGAACCTCTGAAATAAGGACAGGTTCATAATCAGGAGCTAGGGTATTATTGGGTACCAAGGTGTCCGGAATAGACAGGCCTGACTGTACATGAATTATTCTCTGTCTCTTACTTTTAATGCTAGAAGGCTCTTGTTGATTTCAGCTCCCTCCCAGCGTGTTTGTCTGTCAGAGGAGCTAGTGTCTGCCCCTCTCTCATTGCCAGCCAGATCAATCAGTGATAGCTTGCCATGTAGTTTATTAGTAGTCCTAAAGAGAAGAGAGAGGGAGGGAGGGAGGGAGAGAGAGAAGAAGGAAGGGAAGGAAAGGGAGGGGAGAGAGAGAGGTTTAAGAGGGACAGTTTTAGTCCTAACCTTTTCCTAAGTACCAGTTGGAAGACAGCATGCGAACGAGATGAGTTCTGATTAGCTGAAGTGGTCCCAGAAGTTCTAAAAAAAAGAAAAAAAATAAATTAAAAAGAGAAGGGAAAGGAAGCACACACGTACCTCACAGAATTACCAGTTTCAATCAACTGAAGTACATCAGCAACTGAAGTGACTTTCACTTCTTCCAAATCAATGATCTAAAGAAAGAGAGCACACACATGTAAGTAACATGAAAATGCATGTACATATACATACATGTATAATTATTGTACTACACGTACATGTACATGTACATGCACATGTACATGTACATGTACATTACTCCATACCTGGACTTTAGACTTTGCGTCTTCCAGTATTCTCAGTTTCTTCTTGTTGTTGAGTAAGTCGTAGACCTTCCCACAGTATATCTCAAAGAAGCTCGAGCTAACGACGAGGTCCTTGCTCTCGTGGGTCACCCTGTTCAATCTGAAGACGTCAGCAGCTGGAAAATTAATAATAAAATAAATAATATCATAACAGTATATTGAATAAAATAATTGCAGAAAGAGAGTACAGTATATGTATTATATTAGTAGTAGTATAAGAAGGAAAGATTATTATCAATAGGGATACAAATGTGTTTGTCATTTTCAAAAAGGAAGAGAGAGAGTTAACATTAAGAGAAACGTAATCAAACAAAATGAACATGTACTGTACATGTACATGTAAGCATATAAATACATGTACATGTATCATCAAAATATCAACACAAACACATGTACATGTACATACATGTAAAGTAATGTATATATAACAGTATATTTATTTTAATTGTATTTTTAATTGGCTCCGCCCACACACACTCACCAGCCAATGCATAAATCCCTTTAGTTGCATCCTGTTCCCTTCCACGAAAATCTCCGCCCATTGTCTACAAAACGAGACACGCCCACATGTACATGTACATGTACTGGTCACGTGACTCACATGTGTTTTTCCGGAGCCGGTCTGTCCGTATGCAAAACATGTCGCCATGCCTTGATTGAATATTGTACTGACTAGCGATTTCGCCGAATAACTATAGTAATTAATTAATTATTATAAAGGGTGTGGTCTCAAGGTAATGAATAATTAATGAGGAGGAACTGACTGGTAGAGTAATTCGTTGTCGGCAGTTTCGTCAAACGAATAATCGAAACTAAAGGAATAATAATAATAATAATAATAATAATAATAATAATAATAAATAAATAAATAAATAATTTACTTGAATTTATGATGTTCTAGGTATTTCGTGAGGTCAACTTTAGTCTTTGGCTCGTGAAGGAGAGTAAGAGAGCCATCAGGTATTGTAATGATATCTATCTCTTTCTTTGCCAGCTCTAATAAAAGAGTTAAGAATTAATATACATGTACACGTATATATACATGTACATGTAATAATATTTCTACATGTACATGTAAACTCTACAGAAGGAAAGTGCTTGCAATGTAGATGTACATGTACAATTAATTTTATTTTTCTTACCTTTTTTAGAAAGTGGTCTTTTCCTCACACACACACAAATACGATCATCAATCACCTAATGGAAAGTGTACAAGATGTTGGCCACACCCACAGACACGCCCACTCACCGGCTCGTAACTAGCTATAGGTATAATATCCAATTCACTCCTGTACTGCCTGACCATACCAGCAAACTGCCAGTTGGGATTATCTGGATCATAATCCTATACCAGGCAATAATAATATTAATAATAATAATTGATAAGGTGGGCGTGGTTAATAATTAATGAGGTAGGCGTGGTTTAAAGGGACGCACTTCGCTTCTTTTTTGTTTCTTTTCAGCGATTTTAACTCTCCTCTCCTCTCTCTTCTTTTTGATGATGTCGACTTCTTTGACAACGTTAGATTTACGACTAGGACCTGAAAAAAATGAACATAAAAAACTTCAGTGATAATAAATGTATTTTTGTCACCTTTTCCTGTAGCACCTGTTTCAACCTGTTCCTCTACTACAGTATGCGTTCTTCCTCTTCCTTGAAAAGCCCCTCCCCCTCCTCCTCCTCCTCCTATTACAACATCAGGTACGTCTGAGGGTTTCACGGCAAGAGATCCGGAGGATTTGCTTCGAGGAAGACCACCAGCCGGAGGTAACTTAGTGTCTGAACGGGAGGATGTGATTTGTTCTTCTTGAGGAGGAGGGAGAGGAGGAGCAGCTGATAATGGAGAGGCTGTGAGAGAGAGGGAGAGAGAGAGAGGGGGGGGAGAGAGAGAGAGAGAGAGAGAGAAAGAGAACAAGAAGGGGAAAGAGAGGGAGGAAGAGGGAGGGAGGAAGAGATAGAGAGGTCATTTTAGAAACAAAGGAGGGAGAGGTATATTACACATGTAGTGTTATAAAAACAAGGTCATATATAGCTATTAAATCAACCACTGGAGACAGCAGGTACATACACACATAACAAGAAAACAAGAGAACCAATCAACCTTCAACTATACTACATTATAAATACTACAAATTCACACAATATAAAAGGATTAATCACATTAATATCATAACATGTAAATTATGCCTTTTCACACGTTCTCTCTCCCTCACCTTTAGAACTGCCTTTAGTGCTAATAATATTCTCAACATTTCTTAATCGAACAGAACCTTGGGGGCGAGGTATACCCTAATATTAAAAGATAAATAAATAAATGCATAAATAATAAATAAATAAATAAAAATAATATGCAACTTACGCTCAGGGGTCCTGCTGCAATGTTAGTTCTTCTCGATGCTTTAGTAGCTGAAGTGGGCGGAGTCATAAGATTAGCAAACTGAGGGTTGAGTTGAATCAACGAGTCAAGATCAATCTGAAAATAGAGTGAGAAAAGAGTTAAAAATCACAATTATGTTAAATATTAAAATAGACACTATTTGCAGTTATGCATCTGTCAAATGCTTGCCAATTTGAAATAATTTCGAATCCTTTGATCTAATAAAATACATGTACATGTATACACAAATTTTAATATGGGATGCATACCATAATTGTTTAATTTTAAAATATACTGGCAATTTTTCAATCCACAATATTAATTCCTTGCCAAAAACATGTATATACATGTATTTTTATTTTTATATGTATCTATATGTACCTCTTTTCCTTTAGTTTCTCCACTTTCATACCACTCCACAGACACGAGGCCTTTTAAAGAGTCTATCCCAGTCACTGATGCATCATGGACTAAACCTAAGAGTAGAAAAAAGAAAAATTTCAATCCACTTCAATATAAGGACTTACCACTACTCCTCTTAATCTTGACTGTGATTCCAACGCTCATGGCTCTCCTGTGTCTATCCATTATGCCTGGCTGTCTTCTCCTGGCTCTCTGGCTACTATTTTTGGTCCTGTTCTTATCTCACTTTTCCTTCTCCTCCTCCTACCAGAAAATCTTCACCTCCTCTTTGAATTAAACCGCGGAAATTAATCTTAACGGCTCCGTTCACGTCCGTCCGATCAACTCCGTAAAATTTCTTCGAAATTCCCGGGGACTTTTTCGAGGCAGTGCCCACTGCGCATGCTCACAAATACATGTAAATACATGTACACAAAACGCCATGTCTGCAACCGGAGATAAGGTATTGTTTTTCTTTCTTTTAAGTTGTTTAAAAGCTTCTTTTCTTTCCTTTTTGCCTGTTTTTAAATCTCTTAGCGTCAGAGCGAGTCTAGAACCAGCCCGTTGGAGGATTCCCCGACCACACCCTCAAGTGGGCTGGGTTTTGCTTTTAGACCTTCTCCCCTATCACTGGCGGCATCTAATTTAAGTAAGTCCACAACGTCTACCTTCCTTCTATCCCATATTCTCGTAGCTACATATAATCGCTCAAACACTGTCGGAAAAACCAAGACTGGAGAGTCACTTGTAAGCCGCCCCCATTAATCCCAACGTACATGTACATGTTTTTAGTTGTCTCTTGGGTTCTCAAAGCCGCAGTTGGGTTCTCCACATAGTCCTAAGCCTCTTGGTATCAATGGGATTAGTCCTCCCACTGGGGCTGGGTTCAAACGCAAGCTGGACTCATCTTCTAGCTCTGAATCGATGGTCACGCCCACTAAAAAGAGCAACCTATTCATGCAGTGTATAGAAGAAAAGTAAGAGAGAGAAGGAATAATGGAACGTATGTGTGTGTACATCTGTACCTTATGTCCACTTTAAAACATACATACAATGTACAGTTAAACCTGCTATTGTGGACACTCTAAAATAAGGACACCTATAATGAGGAGGGGTAGTATCAGTCCCAATACAATAGTAATGTGTATTAATGAACCTCTGAAATAAGGACAGGTTCATAATCAGGAGCTAGGGTATTATTGGGTCCCAAGGTGTCCGGAATAGACAGGTTTGACTGTACATGCCTTGTACAGTGCATGGCCAAATCTCCAAGGCATCAAAAACATTGAAATTAATTTATTTATTTACACTGTATTTATTTATTTATTATTTGTACTTGTAGATCTTCTGCAGTACCACAGGAGACAGAGGAAGGAGGAGGAGGTGGTGGTTTTATTTTTGGTCAAGAGTTAGCGAGTCGTGTTGCAGTACGTCTGGTTTGTTTATTGTCGTTTATTTTTGTGCATTAATTAGAATGCTGATGTTAAGAGTGGTTGGGGTGTGGCTAGCGGTGATGAGACCACGCCTCCTAAAGACTCGAATAAGGAACTGATTGGTAATAAAAGTATGTGAAATTAAGAAATGATGAGTGTATCTCTCCTTCCTCCTCTCTCTCTCTCCCTCCTCTCTCTCTCCCCCTCCCTCCAGGTGAAGAGAAAGCCATTAATACTAGCTCCCTGACATTTAGTGGCCAGCCTTCACCTTCCCTACCTGAAGTACAAAAGATTACAGGAGAAGAAGGAGAGAGACATGTTATGCAAGTAAGAACAAAATACAATATAATTCGACTATCAATTTCTCTCTCTTTCTTCATTCAGATCAGCTGCAAGTTGTTTGTATACGACCGCAGTGCCCGCCTTTGGAAGGAAAGAGGTCGCGGAGAGCTCCGTCTTAACGATGCCCCTCAATCAGAGGGCGTGTATCAGTCTCGTCTTGTCATGAGAGCCTCTGGGAGCTATCGTGTTCTACTCAATACTAACGTCTGGAGTGGAATGAACTGCGAGAGAGTCAGTCCTCAAAGTATTAGGTTGACTGCACAGGAAAGTGACGGAGAGTTTGGTATTTACTTGATAAAGGTAAGAAAAGATAAAGAATCGATTTAATTGAGTTATGTGTGGCTGTTGGCTTGATGCTAATACATTACATGTATAATTTACAATGACATTAATTTTTTATTACAATACGGTATAGCGGGAAATTTTTGAGGGAACTAAAATTTGGCGGATTGCTAATTTTGGTGATTGGCGAATTTCAATTTGGTGAATTTGTGGCCATGTGCCATTGAGCATGCGTATAATGGCTCAAAATGGCTGATTTTATTTTGGCAAATGGCTGCCAAAATGCCAAATTCGCCAAATTTAATCCCCTCTGAAATTTCTCACTATTATGGTACAGTACATGTGAATATTTAAGTTTTTTTATACAATTATTCTCTTTTCCCCAGGGTGCACTTAAAGACATTCATGCCGTCTTCACGTCAGTTGATCAAAGGTTACAAGCCTTGCGTCGGTCCTCCTCCTCTTCTGATGCTAAGCAACAGGCCCCTCCCCCTGTCCTCTCTCCTCCCTTGCCTCACGAGAAGGAGGGAGGAGAGAGGGAGAGAGAGAAAGTGAGAGGAGCGTCGTTTGACGAAGAGAGCATTGTGAGCGATAGAAACTCCGCCCTTTCCTCTCCTGATTCGTCTCCTGAACGACAGAGAGAGAGGCTCCGAGTTTCCAAGGAAACGCTGACCACGCCTTCTTCCGAATCTAACGATTTCATTGGAGGGAAAGGTCACGAAGCGACGTCCACTAATATTTTATTAAATTCATCAGCCGATACTAAAGAGGCTCCACCCACTGATTCATAACCATGCCCACTTTCATTCAAACTCTCTGTTGTGCTATTATGAAGTAGATGTTATTCCCTGTGTTGTTGCTAATGATGTAATTTTAATATTTTGATGATAATCATGAAAAGGTATTAAGATAATAACTGTCATGTATTTCATTTAATAATAATAACAATAAAGATAATAATAATAATTAATGATTTTTAACAACAATAAAAAGTTATAGTTCCATTGGTGGGCGTGCCATTAGTGGGTGTGGTTTTTAAAAGATGGCGACTGCTGCAACGACACAACATGCACAAGAAGAACCTTTGTCTCCCCTCGCTACGAAACTAAGTCAACCGCCCTATCAACTGCACGAGGCTGTCTTCAAAGGTGACGCCGAGACAGTAAAGACATTACTAGAGGAAGACAAGAGCGTAGTAAACGTTCCTGACTGCCATGGTAAGGATACCTCTCTTTGTTGTGACTCTGTTTTGTGTCTTTAGGTAACACTCCACTTCATTTAGCAGTGATGCTAGGGAATGAAGGTATCCTAGTATATTCCAATTGCAATAATCAAAAAATCAACACGACTGTTTATTTTTTAAAAATTATCTTGAATTTCATTTCCAGCCATTATCAAACTACTGGTGAGTTATAATGCTAGTGCAAGGTCTAAGAACTCACTCGGCTGGACACCATTGAATGAATCAGTTAGCTATGGGGACAGAACTATAAGTATGTACAATGTAGTGTACTTTCATATCATGTAAAAGAGGCCGTGTAATATGTACATGTACATAATATATAAATTATCTTATATTTAAGGCCTTTCTACACTTGAACTGGTTTAGAACTGATCCACTAATACTGCGTTTACACTAGCTTCTTTAACTGAGCTAGCCCTGTTTAAAGTGGGCCAGCATAGTTTCATTTGATAGTGTAAACAGTAACCAAACTGAGCTGGGCCAAACCAGGCCAGCATGGTTAGTACAGGAGGGCCAGCTCAGTCTGGCTCAGCACGGTTTGGCCCACTCCCCTGTAGTGTAAACGCAGCATAAGACAAAAAAGCCTGAAAAATGGTACATCCTTTGATTTATGGAAGTAGTTATATGCTAGTTAATTTTAAGTAGTTAATTAACTATCTGTTTCCTTAACATATATAGAAATTGAGAATGAGAAGATGAAAGTTGAAAATGAAATTGAAATTAATGAAAATGTGTCATCCCATCAATTGAGCAATAAATACATTTAATAAAATACTTTCATGTATATGTACATGTATGTAGCAATTGCATTTTATATAGCCTATTAATCTAAAATTGATGTTTTTTAAATAGCCATAACTCAAAAAGTTGAGCTCAGAATTAGCTCAAACTTTCCATACACAGCATAAGGACATCAATTTGTATCAGAAAATGTAATAAAAATTGGGGGATTCTTGAAAAAAGCATGGGCTATATACATGTAGTAGTACATGGTCAATACTATTATTATTATTGTTATCATTGCAATTACAAAAATTAAAATTAAAATGACACTTAGAAATTAAACCTATATCCAGTCAGTCGGTCAGTCGTATTACCAAATCTACATACGTGTCAATAATTAATGCTTTGATTTGCATTCCCCAATCTTCTTCAACCTACAGTACATGCATAATAAATGGTAAAGTGATGAGGTGTTTAATTAACTGATAGTACATGTACATGAGGATACATGAGGTTTACTGACCTTGCTTCCTCTGCCTCTTGTATTCCTGATCTCTCTTCATCTGTTAACTCTTTCATTCTCTCTCTATTGTCTCTAAATAATTATAAACAGTAAGAGGTGTATGTAAGTGTGTCTGTATACATAATGTGTGTGTGTTCATTAGTACTTGTAATATATGACATATCCATCAGAGTGGTATAGTCCTAATGAGTATCTGCCTGAACTGATGGAGTACCAGTCTAAATAATTCTCAATATGAAGACATGATCGGTCAACTGGAAATGATTGCCCCTATAGTCAGAAAGAGAAAGAGTATCTTTAATATGTTTTAATGACTAACCTCTGTACAATAGATATACTCAGCAGGAACTTCACTTAACTCTGACAGCTGTAAAGGAATAATATAATGTGATACTGATACATGTTCTCTATTATTACAATTATGATTATTTCAAATAATACACATACCTTTCCAATAACATGTTTAGGATCATCATACTTATCCAGTATAATTTCTTCTATTGGATCAACTGAACATTGTGATGGACGCCATCTTATAACATACACTTGTATCTGTCCATAATGCCTCTTCTTCTCTGGTCCTGATACAATATAATTAATATACACATGTACTAACATTAAACTTGCATCATAAAAAGTACAGCACAATATACTGACCTTTTAATGGTTCCACATACATTTCCCTACTGTCAATCAACTCATGATTAAAATATAGTCTACCAGGGGACACTCTAATCTTGTCACGTAATCTCATTCTACACAATGAGTCACATGATAGTCACATGATGTACTTACTTGTCTAATTCAAGGACACAGTCAATTCCTTGTACTTTTGCTTCTTCAATAACTTGTTTCTTAAATTCTCTCACTGTTGTATCCTTAGTAACAATAGACTCCATCATAAAATTACAAAACTAAAAAAAATAAAAGATAAATTACCGTATAGCAAAAACTTTTGAAGGCTGTAAATTTTGCGAATTTGCTTTAAAATCTATTTTGCAAATTTAATTTTTGTGAATTTATGCCGTCTGCCATCTTGTACCGTAATAATTTGATTTTTGGAAATCTTCAGAAAATCATGAAATCTGTAAAATTTACAGCCTTCAAAAATTTTGCGCTATACAGTAATCATAATAATTAATATTCTATACCTCTGTATTATTAACTTGAAATAAATATAATTTAATTATGACCTCTCCTCTTCCTAATCCTCTACCCAGTCTTATTATCAACTAGTAGATACACAAAGTAATAAAGAGATGAGTGTGTGTGTGTTATTAGTACTTATAATAGTATATAATGGAAAGGAGAAGTGAATCAAATAACACAATAAACTATACCTCTGATCCAGATCTAATATACATGTACTTTAATGCCCCTCCCAGTCCCTGCATTTCATACCCACTGATTCCATACACTATAAAACCAGTAGGTGGTACACCAATCAGTGGAACTAGCTCCTCCTTCAATTGAGCTAATGTTATTCTCTTATCAACTTGTACCTGTATCTCTGTAACAAATAATAATAATATTAATAGTGATCTTTTATTATAGTACAAGTTAATATACTTCTTTCTTTTCCTTTATTTTCTTCATTCATTGATATAATTTTCATTATTATTCCTCTTTTAGTAACAATAGTTGTAGTGGGTGTGGCTTCAGGTCCAGGAGCCGGAGGTAGAATAATGTTCAGTAATATTGAGCTGACGTGAAAATCAACATATTTGTACATCAAACTATTTTTGAATTCTTTTTGATAATCTTTAGGATCTGATGATACATACAACTGTGTGCATATGTGTGTGTGTGTGTGTGTGTGTGTGTGTGTGTGTGTGTGTGTGAAGGATAAAATAGATAGTATAAAAATTAAATTGTTAACTACTGTATAAGGTGACAGATTGTTAGCAGGAATTAATAAAGCAGATTAATTACAAAATAAAATCACACCAATTATTTCAGTCATTACTTGTTCGTATATATATGGACTAATGATGAGTATGTCTCTTAGAGTGTCTCCTATATCACTAATATCATGGACTGAATCACTCCTGTAATCCTCCTCCAATACTATTCTCATACATGATGATTTGATATTAAGTAACTAAATAAAGAAATGAACCAGATCAATGGAAGGAGATCAATACTAAATGACAGTATATCCTTCCTCTTACTTCTCCTATATGTTCTTTTAATTCTTCAACAGTCCAACCTAGCTCTCCTCTCACTAGTTTAGCTGGTCCTACTTCACCAGTTGACAGATCAACCACTGATACCTTTAGATTAATACCTACACCATCAAACACATGTACATGTAATCAGAGGTGTTGTCATGGTAACAAATCACACCCACCTCCATAATTATATTTCTTAAAGGTTTCATTTTCTGTACGAGTTTCTAAGAATAAGCAATAATCTCCAGCCCTACCTACAATCTGTCCAATAGTTTGATGTTGAAACTAAATTTAATAATATGCTATTGTAACAATAGCATAGATAACACTTACCTCATGAAAGGATTGTCCCATTACTTTATTCTTATAATCATATTCAACTAAACGGCATCTGTCAATAGGAATATGAGGAGCTAATTCTATTAACTGATAAGGAAAAATGAACGAAAATGAAAGAATAAACAGATATACATGACAGATCAATAAACCTCATAAGCTTTATCCAGTACACTGGGTAGTAATTCATCTTTATGAACTTTAAGTTTTGACTCCATTAATTCACCAGTAACAGGATGATTACAATATAATGAGAACTATAGAAAATAAAAGTAAGTAGATGAGCACTATAATATTGACTGTCTCACTCTTACTTCAAGTATTTCTTCTTCAATTTTTTGTTTCTTTTCTCTCTGTCTCTTCTCATCCTCAATCTCTTTCAAATCTATTCAAATATCAACAATCAAATGATGACACACAACACAAATAAAACCTTTAATATCTTTTATAATCTTCTCATTGTGCTCTCTTTCAGTCATTAGTTCCATATTCATTAATGTTATTCTTTCTTGTAATTTCTCTATTATTCTTTTATTATCTACTAATGGCTGATAGTCTGGACTGGT
>NW_003546416.1:2802-3980 GCF_000090795.2 Amphimedon queenslandica | reverse complement strand
ATTCCTTTAACTCTGTTTTATATGCTTTAATATGTTCATCTGCTTCAGTGATGTTCATTTCTTCCACTACACTACAAAGGAGTGCAATATCAGTCAGTGAACACTCATTTTGAATTAGACGTAGAATGCCAGAAGCATCAGTACATTGCTCAGCTTTTTGTCTAAGATCTGTACTACAACAAGAAATTAGTTCCTTCATTTCTTCTAAAGGAGGAGATTTTTGCTTAATAGTCTTTTTAACATTGTAAATCATTCTTCCATAAGATATTCTCATTGATCTGAAGTTCCCCCGTAACTTTTTTGAAACAGGAACTTGCACTTCAGCTACATGTAAATGTACAAAAGATATCATTAGTTAAATAGTACCGTATAGCTAGAAATTTTTGTGGCTCAAAATTTCTGCGAATTGCCAAAAAATGGCTTTTGCAGATTTTATTTTTGCAAATTCACTTGATCACACTACTTATCAATGGCTGCTCTTCACTACTTACCACAACTATAGCTGATAATTACACAAATCTTTATCAGGATATTAGGCAAGATAGGATTACTTTTTAACTCTGCTTAAAATACTGGAACAGTGCTAGGAACACGTACGCCATGTGCTTCACCATAATTACACTGAGAAAAGGCGTGGTGAGCCACACCTTTTAATTAACATATTTATGAGGATTTTTTTGCGATTTTTTTCAAATTCACAAAATTTGAAAAAATTTTGGGCCACAGAAATTTCCAGCTATACAGTATGTTGTGTGCATTTACCTTGAGGTGATAAAGGTTGTGGAGATGAATTACTAGCAACTGCTGCATTAGAAGGACTAGATGTGACTATGAATTAAAAATAAATAATTAAGTAATAATTACCAGATTGTGTTATGTTGGTTTCACTGGCAGTATTTATATTAAATTAATGTATTATCAATTAATTAAAAATTATTACATTGTGGAACTACATCATGATCTTTAATAGTCTCAGGAACCACACCCACTTCAGGAGTAGGAAAATACTTACCTAAACACATAATAATAAACAAATGCAATTGCTATTAGTTAGGACATTTAAATTGACTAGATTTATGCTTCCCACCAACATATGCACATATCACACCATAGTTGATGATATTCATTGACTATACATATAATTTAAATAAACAATAATAATGAAACCGTATACCGGT
>NW_003546416.1:0-2123 GCF_000090795.2 Amphimedon queenslandica | reverse complement strand
TGACAGCAGTTAATAGAGCCTCACGTTGATTAGGAATAGAGGGACTAGCTGACACCACTCTACTAACTGCTTCTTGTGTTAACATACGTTCACCATAAAGTAACCAAGCAATACTAACAGGATCACAAAGAGACTGAGACAGGGCAGTATGACGATTGTTAAAAATATTAATAAGAACCTGATGTTCTATGATAGAAAATACAATGATTATAGTTACATACAGTTATGGTTGACTCACTTAACTTCTCAGCTACAGCAATTTCATTCATAGATCGTAGAGCATCTGCCAGTGAGTTCAAGTTGGCTCCTCCTCTGCTGTCAACATTATCAGCTCTACCTAACCATTGGGAGAGGCACTCTGTCATACACCGAGATACATCATGAGGATGATTCTTTTCTATGACGTCCAGTGTACTCTTCTTTAGTCCTAGTCTCAGTCCAAGCTCATACCAATTTGCTTTAGGAAAACCACATCTCTTTAATAAATCAATAACATCAACAAGATCATCAGCACCTACAAAACAAAAACAAAATGGCTGATTTCACATCATCAACTCAGTGTACCTAAACAAGTTTGATTAGTGGCCATAGTTCCATTAAAAGAATCTGCCTCAAGGCCAGAGCCTCAGAACAAGACTAACACTGAACAACAAAGACCTTCTCCTTCGCTTATAGTGAGTTTTGCTACGTAGCTGAAGTCAGCAGCACATTCACCAGCCTAACATTCACTTATAACCACAAGGAATTTGACACGCCCACGCATTTACAAACCACGAATGTTAGGCTGGAAAGATGGCTACACGATTGACACATCATTTTCTAGCTATTGTGGACAGGCCTGTTTGGTCCTACTGGTGAGTTTAGCCTGTCCAGGCGGTCATACTATCCAGCCTGTACTAGGTAAGTGCAGGTATATTATAGATGCCTCTGATACTTTTCAAGTGGTGAGTTGACTGAGTTCCTAGTTTAGAGTTTTGATTTTTTTTTGGATAATTAAAACTGTATTAATATCAATATTGACATGACTACAATAATAGCTTGTTTTCCAGAATGCAGTTTACAGCAGTGTCATATTTGACAGTAAATTTTTTCATAATCAGCGATGCTATAATCTATAACAATGCTCAATTGTTATGTCAAATTTAATCAATTCTCTTACTTCAGGCCACACAACAGTCTTAGATTTTTCACTTAAAATTGCCACTGATTCATTACGAAGATCACTTTCCAACTCCAAGAGGTACAACATTATTTCCTGCATCTAGACATGCCGCATAAAGTCAATATGTTGTTAATAAATGTATACCATATCATCTTGTTGAATCCATGTTTTGTCTATTATTATTGATTTTATATACTTATTTTCTTTGTGCTGGACAAATTCACTGATGCACTCTTCATTGTGTAATTGTCTTATTGTTAACTGTGGAAAATAATCAGAATTGTGTGTTTATATCTTACTTCCATTTCTTTCACAGTTTTTCTGATAAATGCTCGCCCAAACAGGCAATCCCTGTCATTAATTTTATTAAAATAGGTTATTTTGGTACATTCACATGTGCATTCACTATACTTGTCACTCATTTTTCTGTCAAATTTTGGGTAGTTATTTCTTACGAAATCCTCTCCCCACTTCAAAGATGCTATGTCATCTCCCACATACTTATTTGTGTATGTTGGTATCAAAAAATCTGACGTGTCAGTCTCAGCTATTGAGTATAATTTAAATATGTATTGTCAGAGTTTTAACTTAAACATACTTTGCAAAGAGGTTTCAAAATGCTGGGCCTCATTATGTTGCTCTGATTTATTCTTTAAATAATTATTTAAAAAATATATGTGAATTCTACCTTGACTGATTTCTTGTAAGGAATCATTAATAGCTAGTTTTGCTGTCCCATTTAAATATTTGAAATTTTCATCAATTATTTCTGCTCCCTGACAACTTTAATGGCCACAACACAGTAATGTACTGATACATGTATACATACGTAACTTACCATGTCTTTATAAATATATTATTGAAATTTTCACTCTGTTTTTTATTTAAAACATTAATTTAATCATTACTGATACTTACTGGTATTTCGCTATCCTTAACTAGACTATAAATATGCTGTATT
>NW_003546415.1:187397-188762 GCF_000090795.2 Amphimedon queenslandica | reverse complement strand
ACATTAAAAAGAATTACAAATGGAAAGAGATAGGAAAAGATCCTCCACTAACAGGCCCTTTGCTGATAGACGCCATGAGCTGCTGTTACTCTCTCTATGATGGGATAGACTGGAAATATGGCGGCCAGTACGAAGAGCTTGATCAGAAATGCAGGGCTTTCTTGACCAACCTAAAAGAATCAGGTATAGAGCCTATTCTTGTGTTTGATGGTGTGGATTACGAAGGAGAAAAAGGCCCAGTCATTCTGAAGAGGAGAAAGGAGACAACAGAATGCGTTTCGTCCTGCCTTTTATATGGTAGTTATCCCAAAGATGGTCGTTCATGTTTGCCAGCCTTTGCTAAAGTAGTCTTTATGGAGGTACTAAAAGAATTTAGGATTCCCTTTATCGTTGCTGATGGAGATGCAGATAATTTGACTGCGTCCATAGCAAACTTTTATGGCTGCCCGGTTCTCTCTAGCGATTCCGATTATTACATTTTCAATGTTAAAGGCGGTTACATTCCTTTTGAATACTTCTACTGGGAGTCAAAACCAATATACGGAAAAATTTACCATTCAAGCAATTTTTCTGCAACATTTCGTGACCCTGAGATTATTTACCTGATACCGGCACTGATTGGCAATGATTTCCTTAAGTCTCCAGAAATAAGACGAGATGTAATAACCTCGGTTATTGATGGAGGGGCAGAGGCAGGAGGCAGGAGAGGTCATACTATTTATAGTGATGAATTGGTTGCTTGCATTGCTTCTTTCTCATCCGTTGTAGAATTCCTCTCCTACCTCTCTAGCTCCTGCAAGTCAGAGCAAGTGATGGCTATCAGAGAAAACTTTGACAAGGCAAAAGATATGTATAGCATTCATGAAATAAGTATGGATGTTGCCAGAAAGAACACAGAATTAAAGACAGCCAATGGGACACCACTGCCTTCATGGATACTCGAGCAATATCGTGATGGATGCTTCTCAACTTCAGTACTGGATCCAATGATTCTCAATGAATGTATTCTACCAATGATCATTGATAATCCTAAAAAGGAGTCCAATATGAAGATTGGCGAGCCTCTGAGAAGACACTTGTATGGCTTATTGAAACCTTATCTAAAGGTACAAAAAGTCAAAGAAGGAATACGCATAGGTCAGCACGATATACAGTTTAAGCCAGTCAGACCACTTGCAGCTCAGTGCCTAATCACAGATGTAGACACGCTAAGAGATGAAGAGAGACTTGGACTGCTTTGCAATATATTTGAAGTCTCGCCAGATGAATTGGACCAGTTTGAAGATAAATGGAAGCTGGTTGCATTGTCCTTGCATTACTGGAGCAGAAATGCTGAGGCCCTTACTCAGCAACAAATTGATGCTC
>NW_003546415.1:178777-187387 GCF_000090795.2 Amphimedon queenslandica | reverse complement strand
AATGATTGTATGCTGCCAATGATCATTGATAATCCTAAGATGGAGTCCAATATGAAGATTGGTGAGCCTCTGAGGAGACACTTGTACGGCTTATTAAAACCTTATCTAAAGGTACAAAAAGTCAAAGAAGGCATACATGCACATGTATGTGTACGTGTTGGTCAATATGATGTACAATATACAGTCAAAACACTTACTGCTCAGTCCCTAATCACAAATGTAGATTTAATAAGAGATGAAGAGAGACTCAAATTGCTCTGTGATATATTTGGAGTTTCATCAGATAAATTGGACAAATTTGAAGATAAATGGAAGCTGGTTGCACTGTCCTTGCATTACTGGAGCAGGAATGCTGAGGCCCTTACTCAGCAACAGATCAATGCTCTTCTCTTTTGCTTTGTGGTTTGTTCCAGTGAGCAAGGAAGGGGCATTATTGCTAGTCATTTTCGTTTTCAAATTGATGGTCGTTGGATCAATCGCCAGCTTGACAGCCTCCACTCTCTCTCAATGTGGCAATGCGTGTATTATGAGGCCATGAAACTGAATGATGTCCTTAAACGACCGCTTGAATTCACTTCTCCAGCTCTTTTATTTGATGGTAGACCATGCTTAAATTATGCTTGCATGAAAGAAGCAGATTTTGATGCCATCAAAGAAGAGAAGCTGACTACATTTCCAGATATGGCAAAACTTTATGAGGAGCTGTTATCAGTATGCAGTGCTAGAGAGGTTTCTAAGGGTAGCTCATCTCATAAAACAAGCAAGGAGAAGCAAAAGCAACCTGCAGCAGCAGCAAAGAAGACTTACAGTACACCAGTTAGTACTGCAAATCGTTTTGAACTCCTTGATCTTGACAGTGATGATTCCAATGAAGATGATTCTGATGAAGAAAATTAACACAATAATGCTTGGTTTTTTAGTTTTGCTACTCTTTTGATAACAATGAATTTATTTTTGTATGCTAATATAGACAAGTGGGTGTTGCTATGGTGTTATAAAGTGTGGCTTTAAGGGTGTGGATATGAAACAGGATGTACCGATCCTCTAGCTAGATCTCATTTCACCGGATGTGATTAAAGTGACGTTTCCAACACGTGGTTGATACTATAAATACAGTTTTTATTCTTAAAAAACAACTTTTAAAACCTAGAAGAGTTCTTTCAATTTCAGATAGAGGCCTTCCAACATCAATATGAACCAGTCCTTTTTGTTTTGGCTCCTATTCTTTTCTTGCTGTACTTCATAACAGGCATGTT
Source organism: Amphimedon queenslandica (assembly GCF_000090795.2). Lineage (NCBI taxonomy): Eukaryota > Metazoa > Porifera > Demospongiae > Haplosclerida > Niphatidae > Amphimedon > Amphimedon queenslandica. Next base: position 186,131 of record NW_003546415.1, on the reverse strand, counting down.
TGTTGACACAACACAATGGGAAAAATTGATAAAAGAAAAAATCAATAAAAAAATGTAGATACATGCTGAAGACATTTTTATAGCTTTAGTGTATGAAGAAGACCTAGCATAAACAGATAATGGACCAACACAACAAGTAATTTTTAAATTAACACAGGAACGCTAGTCATGACGTCGCCCATATAAATTTGTGTATAATGTAGCTTACTTCCTGTTTTATATCCACGTGTGAAAGCAACTTTGTGGTTACTTTGATGTGTGTCAACTTCGTTGTTTCAACAAAATTGCTGTTGATGTCAACAAAATTGCTGTTGATGTCAACAAAATTGCTGTTGATGTCAACAAAATTGCCTAGTGAATGTTAGGCTTTAACTTTAAAAATTCTAGGCTACTATTATGGGTATCAAGGGCCTTAAAACCTACATGCAAAAGAGATACAAATGGGAAGAGATAGGAAAATATCCTCCACTAAGAGGCCCGTTGCTGATAGACGCCATGAGTTGCTGTTACTCTCTCTATGATGGAATAGACTGGAAATATGGTGGCCAGTACAAAGAGCTTGATCAGAAATGTAAGACTTTCTTGGCCAGCCTAAAAGAATCCGGTATAGAGCCTATTCTTGTATTTGATGGTGTGGATCACAAAAGAGAGAAAGCCTCCACTTTTAAAGAGAGAGGAAAGGATAAAGCAAAATGCATTCAAACTGTACTTTTAGAGGGCAATGAGTACAAAGCAGATGGCTGTTTATGTTTGCCAGTCTTTGCTAAAGTCGTCTTTATGGAGGTAATAAAAAAATTTAGGATTCCCTTTATTGTTGCTGATGGAGATGCAGATAGTTTAACTGCATCAATGGCAAATTTTTATGGATGCCCAGCTCTTGCCAGCGATTCCGATTATTACATTTTCAATGTTAAAGGTGGTTACATACCTTTTGAATACTTCCATTGGAAATCAAAGCCAATAAACGGAAAGATCTACCATTCAAGCAATTTCTCTGCAAAATTTCGTGACCCTGAGATTATTTACCTAATACCAGCACTGATAGGTAATGATTTCCTTGAGTCTCCAGGCATAACACGAGATGTGATAACTTCAGTCATTGGTGGAGGGATAGGCAGGAGAGGAAATAATATCTATATTGATGATGAACTGGTTGCTCGACTGGTTGACCACATTGCTTCCCTCTCATCCTTTGAGGAATTTTTCTCCAGCTCCTGCAAGTCACTAAAGTCAGAGAAAGTAATGCTTATTAGAGAAAACTTTTACAAGGCAAAAGAAATGTACAGTGTTGATAAAATAAGTATGGATGATGTTATGAAGAGCACAGTACTGGAAACAGCCAATGGGACACCACTACCTTCATGGATACTCAAGCAATATCGTGCTGGATGCTTTTCAACTTCAGTAATGAAGCCAATGGTTCTTAATGAATGTATGCTGCCAATGATCATTGATAATCCTAAGAAGGAGTCCAATATGAAGATTGGCGAGCCTCTGAGGAGACACTTGTATGGCTTCTTAAAACCTTATCTAAAGGTACAAAAAGTCAAAGAAGGCATACATGTACATGTATGTGTACGTGTTGGTCAATATGATGTACAATATACAGTCAAAACACTTACTGCTCAGTCCCTAATCACAAATGTAGATTTAATAAGAGATGATGAGAGACTCAAATTGCTCTGTGATATAATTGGAGTTTCACCAGATAAATTGGACAAATTTGAAGATAAATGGAAGCTGGTTGCACTGTCCTTGCATTACTGGAGCAGAAACGCTGAGGCCCTTACTCAGCAACAGATTGATTCTCTTCTCTTTTGCTTTGTGGTTTATTTCAGTGAGCAAGGAAGGGGCATTATTGCTAGTCATTTTCGTTTTCAGATTGATGGTCGTTGGACCAATCGCCAGCTTGACAGCCTCCACTCATTCTCAATGTGGCAATGTGTGTATAATGAGGCCATGAAACTAAATGATGTTCTTAAACGACCGCTTGAATTCACTTCTCCAGCTCTTTTATTTAATGGTAGACTGTGCCTAAGTTATGCTTGCATGAAAGAAGCAGATTTTGATGCCATCAAAGAAGAGACGCTGACTTCATTTCTGGATATGGCATTACTCTATGAGGAGCTGTTATCAGTTTGCAGCCCTAGAGAGGTTTCTAAGGGTAGCTCATCTCATAAAACAAGCAAGGAGAAGCATAAGCAACCTGCAGCAGCTAAGAAGGCCCACAGTACACCGGTTAGTACTAAAAATCCTTTTGAGCTCCCTCCAGATTTTGATGAAGAAAACCAATTATGTTAGGCTTTTTAGTTTTGTTATCTTTTTTATGACAATATATATTTTTTATGCTAATCTTTTAATTATTTTCAAAAATTTTTTATAGAAACATTAATGTTAAGAACTTTATCCATAGGACATTACACTGCATGCATTTGAATTATATCATAGATATTAGAGTATTTCTTGTACTCTAACATCTATGATTATATTTGCAGGAAGCTAGCTCCACCCAATATTGGGCGTGTCATAACTCAGCCACATTTCCTACTCGCAGCAATTTTCAGCAGCACTAGCTACGGTATGGCGAATCATCAAGGTAAAGAAAGTGAACAGCTTACCTGTTCCAGTGAAAAACTATGAATACCGATGAATTGGTTGGATGGATTGCTTCTTTTTCATCTGTGGAGAAATTTCTCTCTACGTTCTGCAACTCAGAGCAAGTGATGGCTATCAGAGAAAACTTTCACAAAGCAAAAGATATGTACAAGGTTGATGAAGTAAGTATGGATAAAGCCAGAAAGAGCACAGAGTTAAAGACAGCCAACGGGACACCACTGCCTTTGTGGATACTCGAGCAATATCGTGCTGGATGCTTCTCAACCTCAGTACTAGATCCAATGATTCTCAATAAATGTATTCTACCAATGATCATTGATAATCCTAAAAAGGAGTCCAGTACAAAGATTGGCGAGCATCTGAAGAGACACTTGTATGGCTTATTAAAACCTTATCTAAAGGCACAAAAGGTCAAGGAAGGAGTGCGTGTTGGTGAATGTGATATACAGTTTAAGCCAGTCAAACCAGCTCAGTGTCTAATCACAGATTTAGACTCGCTAAGAGATGAAGAGAGACTTGAATTGCTTTGTGATATATTTAGAGTCTCGCCTGATGAATTGGGCCAGTTTGAAAATAAATGGAAGCTGGTTGCACTGTCCTTGCATTACTGGAGCAGAAACGCTGAGACCCTTACTCAACAACAGATTGATGCTCTTCTCTTTTGCTTTGTAGTTTATTCCAGTGAGCAAGGAAGGGGCATTATCGCTAGTCATTCTCGTTTTCAAATTGACGGTCGTTGGACTAATCACCAGCTTGACAGCCTCCACTCATTCTCAATGTGGCAATGCGTGTATTATGAGGCCATGAAACTGAATGATGTCCTCAAACGACCGCTTGAATTCACTTCTCCAGCTCTTTTATTTGATGGTAGACTATGCTTAAATTATGCTTGCATGAAAGAAGCAGATTTTGATGCCATCAAAGAAGAGACTCTGACTACATTTCCAGATATGGCAAAACTTTATGAGGAGCTGTTATCAATATGCAGCCCTAGAGAGGTTTCTAAGGGTAGCTCATCTCATAAAGCAAGCAAGGAGAAGCATAAGCAACCTGCAGCAGCAACAAAGAAGACTTACAGTACACTAGTTAGTACTGCAAATCGTTTTGAGCTCCTTGATCTTGACAGTGATGATTCTGATGAAGATGATTCCGATGAAGAAAACTAACATGATAATGCTTGACTTTTTAGTTTTGCTACTCCTTTAATGGCAATGAATTAATTTTTTTATAGTCATAATATTGGGTGTTACTAAGTGTGGCTTCTTTAAGGGTGTGGCTGCTCTTCTGCGTACTTTTAGATTAAAAATTTTATACAGGCTATAATGGGTATCTGGCGCCTTAAAACCTACATGCAAAAGAGTTACAAATGGAAAGAGATAGGAAAAGATCCCCCACTAAGCGGCCCGTTGCTGATAGACGCCATGAGCTGTTGTTACTCTCTCTATGACGGAATAGATTGGAAATATGGCGGCCAGTACAAAGAGCTTGATCAGAAATGTAGGGCTTTCTTGACCAACCTAAAAAAATCCGGTATTGAGCCTATTCTTGTGTTTGATGGTGTGGATTACAAAAGAGAGAAAGCCTCCACCCTTCAAGAGAGAGGAAAGGATAAAGCAGAATGTATTCAAACTGTACTTTTAGAGGGCAAGTACAAAGATGGCTGTTTATGTTTGCCAGTCTTTGCTAAACTCGTCTTTATGGAGGTAATAAAAGAACTTAGCATTCCCTTTATTGTTGCTGATGGAGATGCAGATAAATTGACTGCATCAATGGCAAATTTTTATGGATGCCCAGTTCTTGCCAGCGATTCTGATTATTACATTTTCAATGTTAAAGGTGGTTACATACCTTTTGAGCACTTCCATTGGAAATCAAAGCCAATAAATGGAAAGATTTATCATTTGAGCAATTTCCCCGTAAAAATTTGTGACCCCGATATTATTTACCTGATACCAGCACTGATTGGCAATGATTTCCTTAAGTCTCCAGACGAAAGACGAGATGTAATAACCTCAGTCATTGATGGAGGGGTGGAAGGAAGAGGCAAGGGAGGTCATACTATTTATAGTGATGATGAACTGGTTGCTCGGCTGGTTGACCACATTGCTTCATTCTCATCTGTTGAGGAATTTTTTTCTAGCTCCTGCAAGTCAGAGCAAGTGAGAAAAAACTTTCACGAGGCGAAAAAAATGTACAGTAGTGATGCAATAAGTATGGATGATGCTATGAAGAGCACAAAACTGGAAACAGCCAATAAGACATCACTGCCTTCATGGATACTCAAGCAATATCGTGCTGGATGCTTCTCAACCTCAGTAATGGAGCCAATGGTTCTTAATGATTGTATGCTGCCAATGATCATTGATAATCCTAAGATGGAGTCCAATATGAAGATTGGTGAGCCTCTGAGGAGACACTTGTACGGCTTATTAAAACCTTATCTAAAGGTACAAAAAGTCAAAGAAGGCATACATGCACATGTATGTGTACGTGTTGGTCAATATGATGTACAATATACAGTCAAAACACTTACTGCTCAGTCTCTAATCACAAATGTAGACTTAATAAGAGATGAAGAGAGACTTGGATTGCTTTGTGATATATTTGAAGTCTTGCCAGATAAATTGGACAAATTTGAAGATAAATGGAAGCTGGTTGCACTGTCCTTGCATTACTGGAGCAGGAATGCTGAGGCCCTTACTCAGCAACAGATCAATGCTCTTCTCTTTTGCTTTGTGGTTTGTTCCAGTGAGCAAGGAAGGGGCATTATTGCTAGTCATTTTCGTTTTCAGATTGATGGTCATTGGATCAATCGCCAGCTTGACAGCCTCCACTCTCTCTCAATGTGGCAATGCGTGTATTATGAGGCCATGAAACTGAATGATGTCCTTAAACGACCACTTGAATTCACTTCTCCAGCTCTTTTATTTGATGGTAGACTATGCTTAAATTATGCTTGCATGAAAGAAGCAGATTTTGATGCTATCAAAGAAGAGACGCTGACTACATTTCCAGATATGGCAAAACTTTATGAGGAGCTGTTATCAATATGCAGTGCTAGAGAGGTTTCTAAGGGCAGCTCATCTCATAAAGCAAGCAAAGAGAAGCATAAGCAACCTGCAGCAGCAGCAAAGAAGATTTACAGTACAACAGTTAGTACTGCAAATCGTTTTGAACTCCTTGATCTTGAAAGTGATGATTCTGATGAAGGTGATTCCGATGAAGAAAACTAACATGATAATGCTTGGCTTTTTTAGTTTTGCTACTCTTTTAATGACAATGAATTTATTTTTATAAGCTATTATAGACATTAAGTGGGTGTTATAAAGTGTAAGGGTGTGGCTGCTCTTCTGCTTATACGCGCACTTAACTTTAAAATTCTAGGCTACTATTATGGGTATCAAGGGCCTTACAACCTACATGCAAAAGAATTACGAATGGAAAGAGATAGGAAAAGATTCTCCGCTAAGAGGACAGTTGCTGATAGACGCCATGAGCTGCTGTTATTCTCTCTATGATGGGATAGACTGGACATATGGCGGCCAGTACAAAGAGTTTGATCAGAAATGCCGGGCTTTCTTGGCCAACCTAAGACAATCAGGTATAGAGCCTATTTTTGTATTTGATGGTGTGGATTACGAAGGTGAGAAAGCCCGAGTTATTCTAGAGAGGAAAGAGAAGACGGCAAAATGCATTCAATCTCTGCTTTTATATGGTAACTATCCTATAGATGGTCCGCGTTCATGTTTGCCAGTTTTTGCTAAAGTTGTCTTTATGGAGGTATTAAAAGAACTTAGAATCCCCTTTATCGTTGCTGATGGAGATGCAGATAGTTTGACTGTGTCCATATCAAATTTTTATGGCTGCCCAGTTCTCTCTAGCGATTCCGATTATTACATTTTCAATGTTAAAGGTGGTTACATACCTTTTGAGTACTTCTACTGGGAGTCCAAGCCAATAAATGCAAAGATTTATCACTTGAGCAATTTCTCTGCAATCTTTCGTGAACCTGAAATTATTTATCTGATACCGGCACTGATTGGTAATGATTTCCTTGAGTCTCCACACTTAGGAGAAAATACTATGAATACTGATGAATTGGTTGAATGGATTGCTTCCTTTAGATCTGTTGAGAAATTTCTCTCTAGGTTCTGCAAGTCAGAGCAAGTGATGGCTATCAGAGAAAACTTTCACAAGGCAAAAGATATGTACAGCATTGATGAAATAAGTATGGATGATGCCAGAAAGAGCACAGAGTTAAAGACAGCCAATGGGACACCACTGCCTTCATGGATACTCGAGCAATATCGTGATGGATGTTTCTCAACTTCAGTGCTGGATCCAATGATTCTCAATGAATGTATTCTACCAATGATCACTGATAATCCTAAAAAAGAGTCCAGTATGAAGATTGGCAAGCCTCTAAGGGAATACATGTACGGCTTATTAAAACCTTACCTAGAGGTACAAAAAGTCGAAGAAGGAATGCGCATTGGTCAATGTGATATACAGTTTAAGCCAGTCAGACCACTTGCAGCTCCGCAGTGTCTAATCACAGATGTAGATGCACTAAGAGATGAAGAAAGACTTGGATTGCTTTGTAATATATTTGAAGTCTTACCTGATGAATTGGGCCAGTTTGAAAATAAATGGAAGCTGGTTGCACTGTCCTTGCATTACTGGAGCAGGAATGCTGAGGCCCTTACTTGGCAACAGATTGATGCTCTTCTCTTTTGCT
>NW_003546415.1:168427-178660 GCF_000090795.2 Amphimedon queenslandica | reverse complement strand
GCTAGTCATTCTCGTTTTCAAATTGATGGTCCTTGGACCAAACGCCAGCTTGACAGCCTCCACTCTTTCTCAATGTGGCAATGTGTGTATTATGAGGCCATGAAACTGAATGATGTCCTTAAACGACCACTTGAATTCACTTCTCCAGCTCTTTTATTTAACGGTAGACTATGCTTATATTATGCTTGCATGAAAGAAGCAGATTTTGATGTCATCAAAGAAGAGACGCTGACTAAATTTCCAGATATGGCAAGACTCTGTAAGGAGCTGTTATCAATATGCAGCCCTAGAGAGGTTTCTAGGGGTAGCTCATCTCATAAAGCAAGCAAGGAGAAGCATAAGCAACCTGCAGCAGCAGCAAAAAAGACCTACAGCAGATCTACACCAGTTAGCACTGCAAATCCTTTTGGGCTCCTGGCAGATCTTGACGAAGAAAACTAAAATCTAAATATGATAATGCTTGGCTTTTTAGTTGTTATTCTTTTAATGACAATATATTATTTTGTAGATCTATGTTAATCCTTTAATTTTTTTGCAACAAATCTTATAGAAATATTAATGTTAAGAACTTCATGCACAGGACAGAACTGTTAATATTTTTCATACACTGCATACATGATGCATTTTGCAGGAAGCTAGCTCCACCCCAATATTGGGCGTGTCATAACTCAGCCACACCTCCTGCTCGCAGCAATTTTCAGCAGCACTAGCTACGGTATGGCGAATCATCAAGGTAAAGAAAGTGAACAGCTTACCTGTAATGTAGTGTATTTATACAGGCGGTAAGGCATTCGGTGCTCTGAAGAGACAGCAAGAGGAAGACTTGGACGCCGTCAACCAGGTAAAACAATGATAGAAGAGAGCTTGCATTAAAATATCACAGAGCTTCATCACAAGCAGGAATTATGATGATGACGAAGATACAGAAAGCCCACTAGCAGAGAGGCTGGACAAATACAAAAGTAACATTAAAAGAGAATGGATAATTTTTTATTATCTAGCTTTAAAATTTTAGAACAATTTATGGAGTTTGATGAAGACCACTCTGGAGACATAGGTGAGAACTAAGACAGCAAAAATGTATTTATTTCTTTGTCTCTCTCTCTCTCAGATATCATGGAGCTCAAACGAATGATGGAGAAACTAGGTCAGGCCAAGACGCACCTGGAGCTGAAGAAGATGATCCAAGAAGTAGACACAACTAAAAAAGGTAAACTGAGGGGAAAGGAGAGGAAGTGGTAAGCCATTGAAGTATATCGAGTAAAAACAGATGTCTGGAACATATTCTAACATGCTACCATCAATATGTACATGTTTACACCCACATGCACTACACAGGCACCATCAACTATCCCGACTTCCTAACGATGATGCTTGGAAAAAAGAACAGCATACTGAAGCTGTAAGTCCGATACTCATACTCTCATACTTCAGTACCAAATACAAATGTTGCTATTTTAGGATCCTAAAGTTTGAAGAGATGAAGAAAGAAAAGGAGAGACCAAAAGGTGTAGCACCCAAGAAATCACTAGCAGATTTGCCTTGAGAAGACAGCTAGACAGTATACATATAGTTTGTTAAGAAAACTGCGAAATAATTTGCATCTTGTATTGTAATCGCTACAAAATAACACACAATAATAATAATGATAATAGTAGTAGCAAGCGTCTTATCGAGTGGAAATTTTTTGAATTTTATTTTTGTAAAAGAATAAAGCAATCAAACTAAACCTAATATCACTAGAGCTATCAGATGATTGTAAACAAACCATCCTACCTACAAATACTACAGCTTTATACTACCACTACTACTAAATTGTTAAAGTTCAAAGTTCACTACTTGGTTTTGCTATTAAAGTGGAGAGCTCAAAATGGCCACACCTCTCTCATAATAGGCGTGGTCCCCGTCAGCGGAAACTCCATCGGCATCAAAGGAAAGGGTAAAGAGCAAGACAGAACGAGTTTGGTTCAAATAAACGGGCAAAACAACCTAAAAAAACATTAAAAAATAGACTCTAATATATCACTTGTTACTCCTAAGGGACAGATAGTGTTTGAACTTTAAGTGAAGGTATATGCACTTATTAGGGAAGGAGATTATGATCTTTTCCATTGAAGGGATAAACACTAACAGATTATTATCATAAAAACACACACACAACATACCATATAAACACTCTATGTTTACTAACCATAGACCCTTCTACTATCATACACTTAAACCCATATGCATATCTAACGGCATCTACAAATACATTCTCATCCTTTTTGTAAGCTCTCTAGACCTTTACTAGTAATTTCTTGTACACTTCACTCTTCTACTTAAACCCATATGTATAAAATATATATGTAATGGCATATAATGGCGAATAAACAAGGCCAGCCACAGATAAAGTCACTACAGGACAATCTTTCATCTCTCTCCCTCTTCCTATATACCTTTCCTAGTGATTTCTTGTATGCTTCAGAAGGATTCACTCTAACCCACTTCAGACAAGTGAGAGGAAGTTCATTGACGATGGTGGCAGTTAGTGACAGCCTATTGGCGGTACATTTAGCTCCTTGTAGCCTCAATCCAGTGACACCAAAACTACAGTCATCCAATTGACCCTATAGAGATTGGACAAACATGAACGTGACATAACAACGATACAAATAATATGGGAAAACGAAGTGTAATAGTGCCAAATGTAAACTCTGTGGAAATGCTATGTTTGGTAATAATATGATTATAAATTCATAGTGAAGATAGTGGTGTTATCCTCATGACAATACAGGCACTATCAGAAGAAAAAACTATTTTTAATTTCTACTTTATAAAGTAAAGAAGCACAATAGAATATGTGAAATGAATGTATACACACAACACAAATGTATGAGTTTAGTTGTGTATGTACATGTATGTATTTTATACCTTAAAATCTACCAGTACTTCAAGGAATAGTTCTTCAAGTGACCAGGAGTTAGCTTGAGCTACAAATTGTCTTGTGGCCGTGATGTAGGCCTCAGGAGTAAACAGACCACCCAACCAGACATTAACAGACTGTGAGAATAGGAGAGAGAGGGAGGGAGGGAGAGAGAGAGAGAGGGGGGAGAGAGAGAGAGGGAGAAAGAGAGAGGGAGAGAGAGGGGGGGGAGAGAGAGAGAGAGAGAGAGAGGAGAGAGAGAAGTGAAAGACACGTAGTTACAATTTTCACAGGTCAATAAGCAACAAAGATTATATATAATGTATAAATTTGTTCAATTTGGCAAGCGATGTATGTATACTACAAAGTAGAGGCGGATAGCAGCTGCCAGTTTACCGCTTGTACGGATAACATGAAACAAACTACTATAACTATGTACATGCAAACAAAAAACCAGAAAAGGAATAAGTAGCTGGAATTGTACTACTACTAATATTTAATAGTAATAAGACTAATAAAGCAAGAATAGTGAAATCATCTCATTTCTTTTTATCATTACTTTTAAAACGTGAGATCCTTCGTTAAGGACTTGATTCGATATTGATTGAAGCTGCTTGACTCTCTCACTGAAATCAACGACCCATTGCAATACAGTGAGACCGGGTGGAACAATGTATATAGACCAACTTCTTGGAATGATACCTAAAGAAATGGAGTAGGAGGGAGATAATGTTACTACACATTATTTTTACATGTACATGTACTTAACTGACGTCAAATATGTCATTTTCATATGTACATGCATTGTAAAAGCATGTATACATGTAAATTGACAGTGAAGTTTAAACACAAACAAATATTGGATATGTACAATAACATTGTGAAGAATAGAAAAACAAAACAGATTAGTCTACATCTTATACTGAAATAAGTTACAAAACAAAAGTCCCTATAAAATACAAGCATAAAGGTAGTACAATGTTAATGCATAATTCATGGCTGGGGAAATTTCTACAATTGCAATTTGTCATAATCAACCTCACAAGAGATGGGGAATTTTCAATTCATGCATCAATCATGCTACAGTATTAATCAACTTCCTTCCCTCTTTCTTACCTTTGGCTAAATCACTAATCAGCGTACGAAGGTAATTGGTCTGTTTTCTTTTGGTCTCGCAAACCTCAACAACATTCATCAAATCGTTCCTCACAGTCGCCAGTAGCTTAGAACCGCTCGTGATCTCCCTCTCGAAGAACCTAAACAGAGGATCCTTGATGTTATCAGCTGTTCTTCGTAAAACGTTCAAAGATTGAGGTATGATCTTTAACCAGTCAAGAGCAGTAACGTGTAGGGTTCTCATCCATGCTGGGCGACCATCACTCTTCTTGGACAAGTTCTCACTGTGTGAAAGTAAAGGAGGAATCAATCAATGAGAGGTCATTTGATAATTAATTAATAATCAATAATAATAGATCATGTGATAGTCATGTGACGTGTGTGTGTCCAAGCGTCCAGTAACATCATTCAATGGCACATGTCACTGGATAGAAGACACATTAATTAATTAATAATTATTGGTCTCTGCGACGGGAACGACAACTGGACACTAATGCAAGACCAGCTGTAACTTTAAGCCGCAAAAAAAATTATTTTATTTTTATTTCTTACGTTATTGTGGTACCAACTGAAGAAAGGAAGTCATCATCATCACTTAGCGACTGCATTTTAAGTAGTTTAGCAGTCAGGGCTGATCCTTTTGTAGTTAAAAGAACAACTTCGGCATTGTTAGGTAGACCAAGCCAAGATGGAGTCTGGTGAACTGGGAGGTTCTCTATCCATTGCAGGAACTGCTCACGTCTTTTAAAAAAATAAAACGTTAAATCATAAAATTAAATAATTATTTAGAAATTAAATATTAATGTTAAGAGCTCAGATATAGCAAATGTCACCAACTGCCAAGTCGGCAGTTTTGCCTGCCCTCATTCCGGCAGGATCCGGACCCCTGCGATCTCATCATTGCTCTTGTGGGTGTGGTTAATTGGCGGGCGTGGTCTCACCTTATGCCTTCGGGGATGGGAACGTTGCGGATTCCATCAACGTTAGAGACGAGAGGGAAATCAACTTCAAAGCTTTTGACACTGAAGAGGCGACTCACAAATGAATTAAGTAACCTCTGAATAAAAAGAAGAAGGGACATATTAAAATATAATGAAAATCTCGGGGCCGTTTTTGGTAAAAATATTTTTGTGCAACTTTAAAAAATCATAAAAAATCCAATTTCGATCGGAATCAGCTCAAACGTTCTACACAACATAAGAACATGTATATGCATCAAGAAAAATTATAAAAATGGAGAATCTGCTACTTTTCAAATTTGGCGAAATTTGGTCCGAAACCATGTACTATATAGTACAGGGACTTTGACCCAATTTTTGAGCAACTTAAAAAATTCGTAAAAAAACTAAATTTGAACGGAATCAGCTAAAACTTTCTACACAACATAAGAACATGTATATGTATCAGAAAATGTTATAAAAATTGAGAATTCTCTACTTGACATTTTTGGCAAAAATTGGCCGACGCCCCTGTACTATAGTACAGGGACTTTGACCCAATTTTTGAGCAACTTTAAAAATTCGTAAAAAATCTAAATTTGAATGGAATCAGCTAAAACTTTCTACACAACATAAGAACATGTATATGTATCAGAAAATGTTATAAAAATTGAGAATTCTCTACTTGACATTTTTGGCAAAAATTGGCCGACGCCCCTGTACTATAGTACAGGGACTTTGACCCAATTTTTGAGCAACTTTAAAAATTCGTAAAAAATCTAAATTTGAATGGAATCAGCTAAAACTTTCTACACAACATAAGAACATGTATATGTATCAGAAAACATTATAAAAATTGAGAATTCTCTACTTGACATTTTTGGCAAAAATTGGCCGACGCCCCTGTACTATAGTACAGGGACTTTGACCCAACTTTTGAGCAACTTTAAAAATTCGTAAAAAATCTAAATTTGAATGGAATCAGCTAAAACTTTCTACACAACATAAGAACATGTATATGTATCAGAAAACATTATAAAAATTGAGAATTCTCTACTTGACATTTTTGGCAAAAATTGGCCGACGCCCCTGTACTATAGTACAAGGACTTTGACCCAATTTTTGAGCAACTTTAAAAATTCGTAAAAAATCCAAATTCGATTGGACTCAGCTCAAACTTTCTACACAACATAAGAACATGTATATGTATCAGAAAATGTTGTAAAATTGAGAATTCTCTAATTGACATTTTTGGCAAAAATTGGTCGACGCCCCTGTACTATAGTACAGGGACTTTGACTCAATTTTTGAGCAACTTTAAAAATTCGTAAAAAAATTAAATTTGATTGGAATCAGCTCAAACTTTCTACACAACATAAGAACTTGTATATGTATCAGAAAATGTTATAAAAATTGAGAATTCTCTACTTAACATTTTTGGCAAAATTTGGCCGACGCCCCAGTACTATAGTACAGGGACTTTGACCCAATTTTTGAGCAACTTTAAAAATTCGTAAAAAATCCAAATTCGATTGGACTCAGCTCAAACTTTCTACACAACATAAGAACATGTATATGTATCAGAAAATGTTGTAAAATTGAGAATTCTCTACTTGACATTTTTGGCAAAAATTGGTCGATGCCCCTGTACTATAGTACAGGGACTTTGACCCAATTTTTGAGCAACTTTAAAAATTCATTAAAAATCCAAATTTCATCAGAATTAGCTCAAACTTTCTACACAACATAAGAACAGGTATATGTATCAGAAAATGTTATAAAAATTGAGAATTCTCTACTTGACATTTTTGGCAAAATTGGGTCAAAGTCCCTGTACTATATAGTACAGGGACTTTGACCCAATTTTTGAGCAACTTTAAAAAATTCATAAAAAAATCTAAATTTGATCGGAATCAGTTCAAACTTTCTACACAACATAAGAACATGCATATGCATTTACCTGATCAAAATCATTATCGATACGTCCGCCATAAATACACTGAGAGAGAAGAGTACGGAAAGCACTCCAGGGTATCTTATCAGGTGGCAAGTTAGTCCTCCCTTGGGCCACAGTATCCAACCAGGTGTCCAGAGTATCGCATGCCATCCTCAAATCAGACTCGTTAAACTCGTACCTAGGGGTGGGGCCAATAAACAAACCACACCCATTAACACACTGACTTTTTCGTCCAACCAAGAGGAGCATATCTCAACCTTTCTTGTAATATGGCGTGTAGCCATGCCAGTAAGAAATAAAGTCGGGCCCTTTCGTGTGGCTCCCTGCACATTCTAGTGACTGGTACTGTAGCAAAGGTTCGGATCAGGTTGGCCTTGATTCCGGGCGGAGGCTCAAATGTCAGGATCTGCGAGGTTCTCAAAAGATTAACCGGGATCTAAAGTGGGCATGGTCAAGATATGGGCGTGGTTAAGACTGTGTAAAAAGGCGTGGCATACCTTAGGATTAATCTCCATTGTTAGGAAGAGACGGAAGTTGGCATGAGGTGAGAGAGAATGAAGCTTCTTCTCTAATGATACTAACCACTGGGCAGCCAAATGAACATTCTTTAACAAGACCCATCTTGAAAATAGAAATAATAATAATAATAATATAATTTATAATATTAAATAAATAAGTATTATTATAATACAATATTTATAACAATAATAAATAAGTATTATTGTTATTACTAAATTCCCCTACCTTCCAGTCTTTGAAGCTGATGAGATGGCTTTCTCTGCAAGATTAAATCCTTCAGCAGATCCAATAGCAATTGATGTACACTGCTTGTTCTGTGATGCTGATAAATCATCAACACGACCGCTAGCATCGTAGCCAGGAACTGAGCACAATAGCACTGGAGTATTACTCTTAACCTAGCAATTAATAATCAGCTAATTAACTATTATTAATTAACTATCAGACACACCTCATCGTTAACAATTTTAGCAAGGTCCAGCTCTTGTTCTGCAGCTGACATAAAGTTTTTGCCCATCACTGTGGCTACAAAATTGTTTCCCATAGCAAGAAGACGATCTGGCCTGAAGGTTTGTATGACCAACAACTGATAGAAGCATTTACCAACAGGAGCTGAGGAGGAGAAAGAGAAGTAAATAATAATTAAATTGCCATAATTTTATTAATCATTAATAACTACCACTAACCATTAATCACTATTAATAACTATTAATAACTATTAATAACTACCACTATCTATTAATAACTCACTCAATGGTAATTCATCATCCCAGCACACAGGGACATTGTCTTCAGGTGAAACACTATTGAGCCATGAAATAAAATCCTAAATTATTCATAAAAATAAGAAAAAAAAAATGAACATTAGCATTTATTATTTCTTCAGCTCACGTCATTCCCTGATACATGGTACGGAAGGTTCTCAAAGGCTCTCAGCTGCTTCGAGAGATGATGCATTGACAGAACCTGGTCTTTAGTGAGTCCCTTCATCTCTGGGACTGAGGAGTCGATACGTAATGAGTCCTTACCTCGTAGGAAGCAATCAAACTCGGTATTGTAATCACTTTCACTAGAGGAGAGAGAGAGAGAGAGAAATTATAATAGTGACGCTAAGTTCTAAATATAACTAGTGATAAAAGATTGAAGATACAGAAAATTAAAACGAACAAAAAGATGTCAACTATGCACACATATACATGTTCATATGCTAGTATAAGATACAGAAGGATATGTACATAGGAATCAATGTCTTACTCTGATCTCTCCTTAAGCTGTATCCTACACAGTAACAGAGCAAGGACTATTCTATCATCATGTAGCATGCCTCTAGCAACACGAGTGTACACCATCTAAAGAAGGGAGAGAGAATGTACATGTACATGTGAAATGAACAGAGCTACAGATCAATAACTAATACTGAATATAATATCAACGTATGTAAAAATATATACAGTACATGGCTATGTACAAATATATGTAAAATGTAGAGGTTGATATTTAGTAGCACACCCATAGAGTGAGACCTCCAAAAATTTAAAAGGCAATGGTATAAAAATAAGCAGGTACCTGGAATAAATCCTGAGTGATGATCCTAAGCCTCTTAGCATAGTCAGACTGCCCCTTTAGGTTAGGATTGACTGTCAGGACATTTTGAAATATGTCCAGGAAGAACTGCAAGGAATACTGGTACAAGAAATGAACCTAAAATAAAAGAAAGAAAAATAGAAATAGGAATGAGTAATTACACTATAAGAAAACAAGCAAATTAAGATAATAGTATTTCAAATTTATTTTGGCATTTTGCAATCAAAATTTTCAATATTGAAATGTTTAGTAATACATGCATGGACAAATTTGCCAATTAAAAGCTGGCCTAATGTATTTTCAAGCAAGACCATCAAAATAAAGCACCACTAAATCACGTGACAGTCACATGATTTCAATTACCTGATTGAGTGACTCCAGAGTGAAGTACATGGCAGAGCAGGAGGTGGAGAGAGGCAGGTATTGCTGAGAGACTGTGTCTACTTCGGCCATTACAGTATCAGTCTCCTCCATCTTCCTCTGAACTTCTGCAGCCTCTTTCTTGAGCGTCTCAAGCTCAGTAATGATTCTAAAAATAGACACATTAATGATTACGTCATGTAATAGTTATTACTATATTTAGATGTGTCGTTACTATTATTAGAATTAGGGGTACCTGTTGTCGTCTAGGATACGACCTTTGACCTCATTGAGTGCAGTGAGGAGACTCTTCTCAAGGTGACGCAAACGAAGGAGGAACTCACCTAATGAATAATTAATTAATCAAATTATATAATTATTAATAAATGATGATTAATTATTGATGAATAATAATGAGGATTGTACCTTGAAGCTTAAGTAGGTCGGATCTCTTCTCATCAACATCTGGTCTCTCGGATTTAAGAACCTAGGAAAGAGAGAAGGCAAATAAAAATTAAAATAATAATAATAATAAAATAAATAACAATTGTTATTACTCTATTAAGGCATTGGCTCTGTAGACTGCTCCTTGTGACGGTGAAATTAACAAAAGTGACTCTAGAGCAAAGATCAGGTGGGAATTCAACAGAAGGATCCCTCGTTGAAAGGAAAATGGTGAAAGAAGGTGACAAGTCAATCTCCTGATCTCCGAGTGTTATAAGAACACGTCCTCCAGTCTTCTTTACTTCTCTATTAAGGACAGGGTTCAGGATTGGGTCATAGCTCTCAACGTCCTAAAGGGGTTGAGTATGGAATAATGAGAGTGTTTCGTGACAGGGTTCTTAGCTCTACCT
>NW_003546415.1:163499-168417 GCF_000090795.2 Amphimedon queenslandica | reverse complement strand
GGCATTGGCTTTGTAGACTGCTCCTTGTGACGGTGAAATTAACAAAAGTAACCCTTGAACAAAGATCAGGTGGGAATTCAACAGAAGGATCCCTCGTTGAAAGGAAAATGGTGAAAGAAGGTGACAAGTCAATCTCCTGATCTCCAAGAGTTATAAGAACACGTCCTCCAGTCTTCTTTACTTCTCTATTAAGGACAGGGTTCAGGATTGGGTCGTAACTCTCAACGTCCTAGAGAGATTGAGTATGAAATAATGAGAGTGGTTCGTGACAGGGTTCTTAGCTCTTACCTGCACCAGTAGCGGGTTACCAAAACGAAGGGCACTCTCTAGATTCTTACGGAAAGCATCATCAAGGAAACTATTAGGAGGGTAAAAATATTAAAAAATAAATTGCTGAAATTCACAAGAGAAAAGGGGAGAGAGAGAGTTCCTTTACCTTGTTTTGGTAATCTTCTTGTCTTTGTACTCGTTCATAATAAATTCGGTTGCTTGACCGGACGGATCGACTACCAGTGGATACCTGTTGAATCTCTTGATCATGATGGCATTCTCAGTGCAGAGATCATCAGCTGGTAATGAGTTAGCAAGCCATCTTAGTCTCTCATCTGCATTAGATAAATACTAGAGAGAAAATAATAAAATAATAAAGATGAAATTAATATTATCAAGGATTATTATTAGAAAAAGTGGCAACATATAAGTTATAAATAATAAAAAATAAAGGATAAGAATAAACAAAAAATTGCGACAAAAAAGCCATTATTTTCTTTGATTTTATAAATGCTACAGCCATTATAAAATATGCCAATTGTTCCTAAAAAAACTTCAAAAAAAACATACAACTAGTATCAACATTATACCAGTTTTGCTAGATGTATCAATTCAAAATTAAAATATTCAATTTACTTCAACTCTTGCTAGATCAGGTCTAAAAGATATCCTAGCCTCCTGGAGGTGAGTGGCCCAAGAGGTGAAGAGACTGTGACGAAACTGTTGATCAAAGTAACCTCCATAAGCCATGAATGCTGACGTCAGCAATACATCTCCACTGATTGTAGACATTTGAGTCTTGAATGTTTCGCTCCCTGTGTTCCAACGCTCCCTCTCTCCACTGAGACTGGTCAGTAGTGCCTTGCTCCTATCAACCTATTAATGATAATAACTTAATACATGTAGAGATTATAGTACAACTATTTTTTAACTAGATACATGTATGCATTGGTGCTTAAAATATCTTTAATATTTTTAATAATATTATACATTTTTAATTATTAAAAAAATACGTTACCTTTTTCTCAACAGTTGATAAATCATTCTTAATAACATTTGCATCAGAAATAAGCATGGCATATTCTTCTTTATATCTAGAAATTAAAAAAAAAAAAAACATTTAAAATATAATTTTAATATATTTTTTGCTTTGTGTACTTTGCTATAGAGGCTTCAAGTTCTGATATTATTTTTGTTATTTGTTCTCCTTTATGACGAGTTTCTTCAGCTTTGGTTTCCAAATCCTTCAGTTCTTTACGTAACGGATCAACCCTCTTCAACATGTCAGCATAACTCAACTGAAGGAGAGAGAAAAGAGGATACAATATCATCAATACAATAAGGTAAAAAATTATTATAAAGAAATAACATGAATAAAAATGCCTTAAGTTTACTTTTAATTGTGTGTATTAATTCTAGCACTTCAGAAGCATTTGGGAGTTTGGCTATATTTGAGTTTTTCTGGTACATGGCTTTCTTGAGCAACTTAAAAAATTCGTAAAAAATCCAAATTTGATCGGAAACACCTCAAACTTTCTACACAACATAAGAACTTGTATATGTATCAGAAAATGTTATAAAGATTGAGAATTCTCTACTTGACATTTTTGGCAAAATCTGGCTGACGCCCCTCTACTATAGTACAGGGACTTTGACCCAATTTTTGAGCAACTCAAAAAATTCGTAAAAAATCCAAATTTGATCAGAAACACCTCAAACTTTCTACACAACATAAGAACTTGTATATGTATCAGAAAATGTTATAAAAATTGAGAATTCTCTACTTGACATTTTTGGCAAAATCTGGCTGACGCCCCTCTACTATAGTACAGGGACTTTGACCTGATTTTTGAGCAACTTTAAAAATTCGTAAAAAATCCAAATTTGATCGGAAACACCTCAAACTTTCTACACAACATAAGAACTTGTATATGTATCAGAAAATGTTATAAAAATTGAGAATTCTCAACTTGAAATTTTTGGCAAAATTTGGCTGACGCCCCTGTACTATAGTACAGGGACTTTGACCTGATTTTTGAGCAACTTTAAAAATTCGTAAAAAATTCAAATTTGATCGGAAACACCTCAAACTTTCTACACAACATAAAAACTTGTATATGTATCAGAACATATTATAAAAACCAAAAATTTTTAACTTGACATTTTTGGCAAAATTTGGCAGACGCCCCTGTACTACAGTACAGGAACTTTGACCCAATTTTTGAGCAACTTTTAAATTCATAAAAAATCCAAATTAAATTGGAATCAGCTCAAACTTTCTACACATCATAAGAACATGTATATGCATCACTAAATTCCATATACACAATTAAAATCAGACTTTAACTACAACACCCCCCCTCTCTCTCTCACCTGAGCAATGGCCCATTTCACCAAAGGCCCACAAGCTTTACTAGCATGATTAACAGTCTCAAAGTTATACTCTTTATGTGACATGTAATCTCTCTTCATTTTATTCCTAGCGTCATCAGTTATGTCTTCGGTAGAGAAGTTAGCAATGGTAGGTATAAAGTTCTCCTTCATTATAATCTGTCTGATACTCTTCCAGTCAGTGTAAGGTTCTCCGATTAGCATGCAGATACTTTCCAGTGCCATCTTGATGACCTGATGGGGATTGTTCAGAGCCCTCACTTCAACTAGGTGGGACTTCTTAATTCCCTTCACAGCTGCAAAAAAGAAATAGGAATAGTAATAATAATAATAATAATAATAAAATTAATAATAATAATAGTAGATATGATTGCAAAATAATTTTATTGGGCTGTCATGCAAATTTTTGCTCCCTCAGTTAAAACTGAATTGACTCATCATCATAATTATGAAGACCGTCATGATGTGTTCATCATTGGGAACAGGCCACACCTACAACCACGCCCACTAATTACCTTGCTGAGCCTCTTTGACAGCTGGTTCCACTTTGGACAAATCATTGAGCACAATGTCCTTCTTTTGAGCAATATCATGAGTTTGAACCTTCAAAATAAATAATAATAATAATAATAAAACACAAATTTAAGCAATAATAATAAATTAATTTTCTTTCAGCGTACACGGTGTACATGTACATGTATATATAAAAAATAAATAATAAACAGATTTATAATTATAAATTAATTTTCTCTCAGTGTATATATAATTAATCCGTCTCATCAATTTAATATTAAGAAGACCGTCATGATACACTCATCATTGAGAAAACAAGCCACACCCCTGACCACGCCTACCTTAAGAGCCTCCTGTATCTCCTGTGACGTTATCTTCTTTTTCTCGGCCTCTTGCTGATCGTGGACCATCTGTTTCAGTTTCTGGTTCGCTAGCGTGTTCTTTTGCTCTAGCTCGTTCTTCTTTATAGAGAGGCTGGCTTGTAATTCTTCTACTTGTTCTACGGTCTCTCGTATTTTTTGGAGACCGACATTTAAATGTAGTTGCTGCTCCTCAAGATCTTGTCTCTTTTCATTGTAGAGTTTAACCTAAAAGAGAAAGAAAAGGCACTGGTAATAGCAAGAGTTAATACATTGTAGCCTTTATATAATGGATGCTTTGGGACAAGAGAGTTGCTCTGTTATACAGAGGTGTCCTTTATGTGGATGTTATTTTATACAGTAAGGAATGTAATTGGTACACTAGGTGCTGTCCGTTAAATGGAGGTGTATGTTATAGGAGTGTTCATTATATAGAGGCTATACTGTATCATTGATCAAGAATCAAATCAAATCAAATTGATCAAATCACTGATTCCAATCACTCACATAATGATTGATGAAATCAAGATAGTGTCTTGGTGTTATGGCCATTGTCCTCCCTCCTCTCTTCTGTAGGCTGGTGTTAGCTTGATAGAGCGTCTGATGAACGTATACAAAAGCATTCACAATAGACTGTCTGTGAGTAGGAGGCATGGGAAGATCAGGATATACCACAGGAACCCTATCAGGAGGAATATACTGGAGGAGAGAGAGAGAGAGAGAGGGAGAGGGAGGGAGGGAGAGAGAGAGAGAGAGAGAGAGAGAGAGAGAGAGAGAGAGAGAGAGAGAGAGAGAGAGAGAGAGTTAGAGATGAAATACATGTATATATAAATTGAAAAAAAAACATAAAATCATGCCCATACATGTACATGCGTAAGTAGCATAAACATTATAAGCTCCTTGAAACTTATACATGCATATTATATTCTTTGTTTATATATATTCATGTACATGTACATGAGTGTACATAACTACATATACATGTATGTGTACATATACATAAGTGTATTAATATGTGTACATGTACTTACGTCTGATTTATCAAGGTCAACTTTATTAGTAAACTCATATCCAACTTGATACAGAGCATCAGTGGACCAATCACCAAACCAGTTCAACACACAACGATTGAATAAAGCAGGAGAAGTAGCAGCTCTGTCTTTAAGACCCTCAGAGGAAGGATTCATAGTGAATACCACGTGAAGGTTTCTCATTATCTGATGGGTAAACCATTTGTAAAGTTCTTCGGAGGAATCAAGCATCAGTCCTTCCTTTTGAGACCCCTCCTTGCACTGGGTCATGAGGGTCGTGAATTCATCGGCTTCAAATAATCCAGGAACCTGTGAGGGGGGCAATTAGAATTACATGTACATGTACACGAGTTT
>NW_003546415.1:156367-162733 GCF_000090795.2 Amphimedon queenslandica | reverse complement strand
CTATACAATATTGGTCTTTTTAGTGCTTCTTGTTTATCAATATTAGGGAAGTGTTTCAGTGCTACTGTATCAATATTCTCTTCAGTCCATGCCCTCTCCTCGTCAAGCACCAACCTATATCACATGATAGTCACATGACTCATGACCACACCCACTCACCGATCTTGGAATAATCTCAGAGCTTCATGGGCCCAGACTCGGACGAGTCCTTCAACTGAGAGACTCTCGAGAGGTTTTAAAGCTTCGTAGATACCACGAACCCACCTAGTCATCTCACGAGGACTGTATATGTAGTGAGGCTGCATATCCACTGTGAACCTTGACTGGAGGGAGAGAGACATAAAAATAGACAAAATTAAAATAGCAATTTTACTATCAATTGTCATTATATGTGTATTAATTCTTATAGCAAATGCTATTACAGTTATTTTTGTATTTATCATTAGCAATGATATTTTGTCACTTTAATTTGTTTGTGTTTTAAAAATCCCTAATATTTACTAAAATTACTACACACAATTAAAAGTCAATTGCAACTAACAAATACAATGAAACTCTAATACTATAGTACCTTACTCTCCCCTCTCTCTCTCTCACCTGTGACATTGTATAGAACTCCACCATTGCATTAGTGAGAGGGTCAGCATAAGCTCTCAGGTTAGGTACCACACGCAGCATTGCTCTATTGAATGTACCGTATATCTGACCCAGGGACATCGGACCAGGATAATCAACATATACTACAGGAACATGACGGAGGAACCTATAAAATAAATAAATTAATTAAATAATAAATAAATAAATATAACAATTATAAGTACATATATTTTGAATACATGATATTAATATTAATTATTTCCAGAGGTGTATATTAATTAAAGTGCGAAACTAAATAAATGTAGACAAAGATAAAATAAAAATAAGACCATGTTTATTCTATTTAAAATAAGCTAATTTACGAGCGAAAAAACATGTTTTTCACTTTGAAAAAGCGAGAAATGCTGAGAAAAATTAACAATAAACTTGTTCCTACTACAACCCAAACCTCATTAAGGAGTAAATAATCAAGAAATGCTGAGAAAAATAAATGACAAACACAATTATATGACAATTGAAACATTATGGTCCAATCTTAACTCAACAATACTCCTCCACAAGGGATGGGGTCAATAAACATTACTATTGTAAAATACAGTTCCATATTATTATTACTAATACAGTGCAATACATTAGTATAATAATAATAATATTATAAATAAAACTACAGTACATAAATATTGATGCTATAATTTTAAGACAATGTACAGAGACAATTAAAAACAATAAGTAATTAGTGTCACAAAGAACTTTAAAACTTTACACTTCATGTCATATGTTCATGACTCATTTTAACTTAAGCAAGTGTACATGTAGTTCACTATTAATGAAACTACTTATTTATAATTTATGGATACTAAAAGTACAAGACATTCCATCACTACATTTACATTTTTTTGTACATGTACGTCAGGGCTTTTTGAGGGGTGGAGCATTCATTTTTCTATTACCAAACATATCCATACTCCCACAATTATTGGGAAGGACTCACTCATTATAAAAGAAGGACACTGTCCCTCTCTCTCTACCTCACTTCTACTCTCTTTTAATTTTACTTTATTGAAGCTAAAGGATCTTTAGTATCATGATTGCTACTAAGCTGATGTACAGTTTAATGATAATAATTGTTATTATTAATACTGTCAATGGAAACTGTCCTGATGATGAGAAGGAGACAACTTCTCCAGTTGTTACCATCACTAACACTAGTGTTAATGCTACACCAGGTACTCACTAGTAAAATAGATACTATTTCTAAAGCTATAGCTAGTTTAAAGATACTCTATACTATTCTAAATCTATTTACAATTTTCTCTATTCTCTTCCTTAAGAATGTGTAATGCCAACTGATTGTAAAGCATGGAAAGAACTGGGAATTAAACAAAATGGAGTATATCCTATAAAACCAGATAATGGACCAGCTTTCCAAGTAATGTTTAATTGTATTTTACTTTATAATTATACACTATTGGATCACAGGTATACTGTGATATGGAGACTGATGGTGGTGGATGGACTGTATTTCAGAGGAGACAAGATGGATCTGTTGATTTCTATAGGAACTGGACTGACTATGAGAATGGATTTGGTGACCTTACTGGTGAGTTTTGGTTAGGATTGAGCAAGATTCGCCATCTTACTAAAGAAGGATCAAACACACTAAGAGTGGACCTGGGAGATTTTGAGGGGAACACAGCTTATGCTAACTACTCTACATTCAGTGTTAGTAATGGTAGTACTGAATATATACTAACAGTAGGAGGATACTCTGGTACTGCTGGGGATAGTCTGAGTAGCTATCATAATGGAAGGAGATTCAGTACAAAAGATAATGATAATGATTTCAGGTCACGTAACTGTGCTCAGGTCTACACTGGTGCCTGGTGGTATAATGACTGTGCTTACGCAAATCTTAATGGTCATTATTTCAATACTGCAGCTAGGAATCATCAAGGAATTATTTGGCGGCATTGGAAAGGATATGATGTAAGCCTCAAGTTCTCAGAGATGAAAACTCGTCGTAACAATTAAATACTGTCCCCCACACACATAAGTGTGTTTACATTGTGCTGATATATTATTATGTCATTTCAATAAGCTGCCTGTTATACCTTGTAGTGACTTTTGCTGACTTTAATTAATTACAATAAATTGATAAGCTGCAAATTGTTATAAAAAGATATAACTTGCGGCAGGCACACAATTAAAGCAAAAACAAAAAGGAATGATAAAAGTAATTTTGGTAAAAATCTCAGGAAATGCTGAAAAAATTCATAATAAACTTATTCCTACAACAACCCAAACATCATTTAAGAAACTAATAATGAAAATTTGCTTACGGAAATAATGATACATTGATATGACAATTGAAACATTATGGTCCAATCTTAAAACAACAATACTCCTCCACAAATGGTATCACTATTATTAGTAAAAATACAATGAGATATTACTATTACAGTACATGAATATTGATAATATGAGTATCATACAATGTACAGTCACTACAGTCACAACAATTAAGAACAATAAATAATTAGTGTTAGAAATAAGTGATACATAGCATTTCATGACTTAATAATCATGTGAAGCTTCTCATTAATGAACTATTTATTTATTAATAATATAATAACTTGACATTTGATTACTATTACATTTGTTTGAATGTACATGTACATGTACGTCAGGGCGTGTTGAGGGGTGGAGCCTCATTCTTCTAATACTATTACATATCCATACTCCCACAATCATTGGGAAGGACTCACTCATTATAAAAGAAGGACACTGTCCCTCTCTCTCTACCTCACTTCTACTCTCTTTTAATTTTACTTTATTGAAGCTAAAGGATCTTTAGTATCATGATTGCTACTAAACTGATGTACAGTTTAATGATAATAATTGTTATTATTAATACTGTCAATGGAAACTGTCCTGAGAATGAGAAGGAGAAACCTTTTCCATTTGTTACTAACACTAGTGTTAATGCTACATTAGGTACAGACTAGTAAAATACCACTTCCAAATTAAGTTATGGTACCTTAAATATATTCAATATTATTCTAATTTTATTTGATTTTCTCTTTAGAATGTGTAATGCCAACTGATTGTAAAGCATGGAAAGAACTGGGAAAGAATCAAAGTGGAGTATATCCTATAACACCAGATAATGGACCAGCTTTCCAAGTAATGTTTAATTGTATTATACTTTATAATTATACACTATTGGATCACAGGTATACTGTGATATGGAGACTGATGGTGGTGGATGGACTGTATTTCAGAGGAGACAAGATGGATCTGTTGATTTCTATAGGAACTGGACTGACTATGAGAATGGATTTGGTGACCTTACTGGTGAGTTTTGGTTAGGATTGAGCAAGATTCATCGTCTTACTAAAGAAGGATCAAACACACTAAGAGTGGACCTGGAAGACTTTGAGGGGAACACAGCTTATGCTAACTACTCTACATTCAGTGTTGGTGATGGTAGTACTGAATATATACTAACAGTAGGAGGATACTCTGGTACTGCTGGGGATAGTCTGACCTGGCATAATGGAAGGAGATTCACTACAAGAGATAATGATAATGATGCATGGGACAATAACTGTGCCGAGTTTCGCAATGGTGCCTGGTGGTATAATCAATGCGCTTTTTCAAATCTTAATGGTATTTATTTTAAAACTGCAACTGATAATTATAAAGGAATTAACTGGCGTTTTTGGAAAAATTCACACTATACTCTCAAGTTCACAGAGATGAAAACTCGTCGTAACAATTAAATACTGTCCCCCACACATATAAGTGTGTTTACATTGTGCTGATATATTATTATGTCATTTCAATAAGCTGCCATACCTTGTAGTGATTTTTGTTGACTTTTATTAATTATAATAAATTTATATGCTGCAAATTGTTATAAAGAGAACTAGTAACAAACAAAATGAAAGCATTAACCAAAGTAACAATTAAAATAATTTAGCTAAAATTAAAAAATCCTGACCAAAATTAAACTTCTGCGACAATTGAAACATGGTTCAATCTTAACTCAACAATACTCTTTATAGGGTCAATGAATATTACTATTATAAAATACAGTTTGATAGTATTATTACTAATACAGTGCAATACATTACTATAATAATAATAATATTATAAATAAAACTACAGTACATGTATATTGATGTTATAATTTTAAGACAATGTACAGAGACAATTAAAAACAATAAGTGATTAGTGTCACAAAGAACTTTAAAACTTTACACTTTACGTCATATGCTCATGACTCATTTTAACTTAAGTAAGTGTATATGTAGGTCACTATCAATGAAACTACTTATTTATGACTTATGGATACTAAAAGTACAAGACATTCAATCACTACATTTACATTTGTTTGTACATGTACATCAGGGCCTTTTGAGGGGTGGAGCATTCATTTTTCTATTACCGAACATATCCATACTCCCACAATCATTGGGAAGGACAAGGACTCACTCATTATAAAAGAAGGACACTGTCCCTCTCTCTCTACCTCACTTCTACTCTCTTTTAATTTTACTTTATTGAAGCTAAAGGATCTTTAGTATCATGATTGCTACTAAACTGATGTACAGTTTAATGATAATAATTGTTATTATTAATACTGTCAATGGAAACTGTCCTGAGGATGAGGACAAAAAGAAAACTTTTCCATTTGTTACTAACACTAGTGTTAGTGCTACACCAGGTACTGACTAATAAAATATATACCATTTCTAAAGTCATGGCTACTTTGAGGATTATTCTATACTATTCTAATTCCATTTGTGATTTTCTCTCTTCTCTTCCTTTAGAATGTGTAATGCCAACTGATTGTAAAGCATGGAAAGAACTGGGAAAGACACAAAGTGGAGTATATCCCATAACACCAGATAATGGACCAGCTTTCCAAGTAATGTTTAATTGTATTATACTTTATAATTATACACTATTGGATCACAGGTATACTGTGATATGGAGACTGATGGTGGTGGATGGACTGTATTTCAGAGGAGACAAGATGGATCTGTTGATTTCTATAGGAGCTGGACTGACTATGAGAATGGATTTGGTGACCTAACTGGTGAGTTTTGGTTAGGATTGAGCAAGATTCATCGTCTTACTAAAGAAGGATCAAACACACTAAGAGTGGACCTGGGAGACTTTGAGGGGAACACAGCTTATGCTAACTACTCTACATTCAGTGTTAGTGATGGTAGTACTGAATATATACTAACAGTAGGAGGATACTCTGGTACTGCTGGGGATAGTCTGACCTCGTTGCATAATGGAAGGAAATTCAGTACAAAAGATAATGATAATGATGCATCAACAGGAAGTAACTGTGCTCAGTCCTATACTGGTGCCTGGTGGTATAATCACTGCCATCAATCAAATCTTAATGGTCATTATTTTAATACTTCAACTAATAATGCTCAAGGAATCACTTGGTTGCGTTGGAAAAGTGCACACATTAGCCTCAAGTTCTCAGAGATAAAAACTCGTCGTAACAATTAAATACTTTCCCCCACACACATAAGTGTGTTTACATTGTGCTGATATATTATTATGCCATTTCAATAAGCTGCCATACCTTGTAGTAATTTTGGCTGACTTTTATTAATAATAAATTTATATGCTGCAAATGGTTATAAAGAGATAACTAGCAATTACAAACACAAAAAATAAAAGCAATAACAAAAGTATTTAAAAAAAAATTTGGGAAAAATTTCTAAAAACACAATTTTA
>NW_003546415.1:154231-155728 GCF_000090795.2 Amphimedon queenslandica | reverse complement strand
GAAAGACACAAAGTGGAGTATATCCCATAACACCAGATAATGGACAAAATTTCCAAGTAATGTTTAATTGTATTTATACTTTATAATTATACACTATTGGATCACAGGTATACTGTGATATGGAGACTGATGGTGGTGGATGGACTGTATTTCAGAGGAGACAAGATGGATCTGTTGATTTCTATAGATACTGGACTGACTATGAGAATGGATTTGGTGACCTTACTGGTGAGTTTTGGTTAGGATTGAGCAAGATTCATCGTCTTACTAAAGAAGGATCAAACACACTAAGAGTGGACCTGGGAGACTTTGGGGGGAACACAAGATATGCTAACTACTCTACATTTAATGTTAGTGATGGTAGTACTGAATATATACTAACAGTAGAAGGATACTCTGGTACTGCTGGGGATAGTTTAATAAGTCCTCATAATGGCAAGAAATTCAGTACAAGAGATAATGATAATGATGGATATTCAGGTAACTGTCCTAAACTAGGCAATGGTGCCTGGTGGTATAATAACTGCTATCGTTCCAATCTTAATGGTCGTTATTTTAAGACTATAACTAGTGGTAATCCAGCAATTAATTGGATATCATGGAAAGACCAAGGTCTCAAGTTCACAGAGATTAAAACTCGTCGTAGCAATTAAATACTGTCCCCCACACACATAAGTGTGTTTACATTGTGCTGATATATTATTATGCCATTTCAATAAGCTGCCATACCTTGTAGTGATTTTTGCTGACTTTTATTAATTATAATAAAATTATATGCTGCAAATGGTTATAAAGAGCAACAGAGACAGATAATTAGAGCAATAACAAAAATCATGATAAATAATTTGGTAAAAATTTCAGGAAATGCTAACAAAAATTAACTATACAAAACTTATTCCTACTACAACCCAAACATCACTTAAGTAATTGATAACGAAAAATTGCTGACGGAAATAATAATACATTTATATGACAATTGAAACATTATGGTCCAATCTTAAAACAACAATACTCCTCCACAAATGGTATCACTATTATTAGTAAAAACACAATGAGATATTACTATTACAGTACATGAATATTGATAATATGAGTATCATACAATGTACAGTCACTACAGTCACAACAATTAAGAACAATAAATAATTAGTGTTAGAAATAAGTGATACACAGCATTTCATGACTGAATAATCATGTGAAGCTTCTCATTAATGAACTATTTATTTATTAATAATATAATAACTTGACATTTGATTACTATTACATTTGTTTGTATGTACATGTACGTCAGGGCGTGTTGAGGGGTGGAGCCTCATTCTCCTAATACTATTACATATCTATACTCCCACAATCATTGGGAAGGACTCACTCATTATAAAAGAAGGACACTGTCCCTCTCTCTCTACCTCACTTCTACTCTCTTTTAATTTTACTTTATTGAAGCTAAAGGATCTTTAGTATCATGATTGCTACTAAACTGATGTACAGTTTAATGAT
>NW_003546415.1:149762-154221 GCF_000090795.2 Amphimedon queenslandica | reverse complement strand
TGTTGAGGGGTGGAGCCTCATTCTCCTAATACTATTACATATCTATACTCCCACAATCATTGGGAAGGACTCACTCATTATAAAAGAAGGACACTGTCCCTCTCTCTCTACCTCACTTCTACTCTCTTTTAATTTTACTTTATTGAAGCTAAAGGATCTTTAGTATCATGATTGCTACTAAACTGATGTACAGTTTAATGATAATAATTGTTATTATTAATACTGTCAATGGAAACTGTCCTGATGAGAAAACTTTTCCACTTGTTACTAACACTAGTGTTAATGCTAGACCAGGTAAATACTACATGTTTGAAATTATGAAAACCTAAAAATTATTCCATACTACTTTATTTCTCCCTTCTCTTCCTTTAGAATGTGTAATGCCAACTGATTGTAAAGCATGGAAAGAACTGGGAATGAAACTAAATGGAGTATATCCTATAAAACCAGATAATGGACCAGCTTTCCAAGTAATGTTTAATTGTATTATACTTTATAATTATACACTATTGGATCACAGGTATACTGTGATATGGAGACTGATGGTGGTGGATGGACTGTATTTCAGAGGAGACAAGATGGATCTCTTGATTTCTATAAATACTGGACTGACTATGAGAATGGATTTGGTGACCTTACTGGTGAGTTTTGGTTAGGGTTGAGCAAGATTCATCGTCTTACTAAAGAAGGATCAAACACACTAAGAGTGGACCTGGGAGGCTTTGAGGGGAACACAAGTTATGCTAACTACTCTACATTCAGTGTTAGTGATGGTAGTACTGAATATATACTAACAGTAGAAGGATACTCTGGTACTGCTGGGGATAGTCTGGACTATCACAATGGACTGAGATTCACTACAAGAGATAATGATAATGATCGCAGGTCAAGAGGTAACTGTGCTCAGCAGTACGCTGGTGCCTGGTGGTATAATAACGGCTATTATTCAAATCTTAATGGTCGCTATTTCAATACTGCAAAAAATAATGTTTATTCCATTAATTGGTACCATTGGAAAACAGGACACATTAGTCTCAAGTTCTCAGAGATGAAAACTCGTCGTAACAATTAAATACTGTCCCCCACACACATAAGTGTGTTTACATTGTGCTGATATATTATTATACCATTTCAATAAGCTGCCATACCTTGTAGTGATTTTTGCTGACTTTTATTAATTATAATAAATTTATAAGCTGCAAAATTGTTATAAAGAGATAACTATAGTAACAAGCAAACAACAGAAAAGTATTTTAACAAAAAGTAATGATTAAAATAATTGGGTTAAAATTTCTAAAATGCTGACAAAAATTAAATATAAAGTTGCTTCCTACTACAACCTAAACATCAATAAGTAATAAATAGTCAAGAAATGCTACAAAAAATAAGTGACAAACACAACTTTATTACAATTGAAACATTATGGTTCAATCTTAACCTAACAATACTCCTCCACAAGGAATGGGATCAATAAGAATTACTATTGTAAAACAGTTTGATATTATTATTACTAATACAGTGCAATACATTAGCATTAACAATACAGCTACAATTACAGAACATGTATATTAGTCAATATTGGTTTTATGATTAATAATGTACAGCAATGAAGAACAATAAATAATAAATAGTAACAGAAATAAGTGCTACAGTTCACACTGTATGTTAATGAATTAAGGCTGGTTCACAATATTATGCTAGGCCAATGTACTGTCAATTTTTAATCAAAAGTGTGGGTAATTTGACCTTTTGACATATGTTTTCCGCAGGAATCGATCCAGATTCTATTCCAGAGTCAATGTAACGTCAGGACTAGCGTAATATTGTGAACCAGCCTTTATTAAAACTTTAATCATATTTAGTTTGTTCATTATTAATTAATCCATTATGAATAATATAATTATTTAAGTTTGTACATGTACGCCAGGGCGTGTTGAGGGGTGGAGCCTCATTCTCCTAATACTATTACATATCCATACTCCCACAATCATTGGGAAGGACTCACTCATTATAAAAGAAGGACACTGTCCCTCTCTCTCTCTACCTCACTTCTACTCTCTTTTCAATTTTACTTTATTGAAGCTAAAGGATCTTTAGTATCATGATTGCTACTAAACTGATGTACAGTTTAATGATAATAATTGTTATTATTAATACTGTCAATGGAAACTGTCCTGAGAAGGAGACAAATTCTCCAGTTGTTACCATCACTAACACTAGTGTAAATGCTATACCAGGTACAAACTAGAATCAATAGATACCATTTCTAAAGTCATGGCTACTTTGAAGACTATACTCTACACTAATCTAATATTTTTCTCTTCTCTTCCTTTAGAGTGTGTAATGCCAACTGATTGTAAAGCATGGAAAGAACTAGGAATTAAACAAAATGGAGTATATCCTATAAAACCAGATAATGGACCAGCTTTCCAAGTAATGTTTAATTGTATTATACTTTATAATTATACACTATTGGATCACAGGTATACTGTGATATGGAGACTGATGGTGGTGGATGGACTGTATTTCAAAGGAGACAAGATGGATCTGTTGATTTCTATAGGAACTGGACCGACTATGAGAATGGATTTGGTGACCTTACTGGTGAGTTTTGGTTAGGATTGAGCAAGATTCATCGTCTTACTAAAGAAGGATCAAACACACTAAGAGTGGACCTGGGAGACTTTGAGGGGAACACAAGATATGCTAACTACTCTACATTCAATGTTAGTGATGGTAGTACTGAATATACACTAACAGTAGGAGGATATTCTGGTACTGCTGGGGATAGTCTG
The DNA here is from genome assembly GCF_000090795.2 of Amphimedon queenslandica. Classification (NCBI taxonomy): domain Eukaryota; kingdom Metazoa; phylum Porifera; class Demospongiae; order Haplosclerida; family Niphatidae; genus Amphimedon; species Amphimedon queenslandica. The sequence goes on along the minus strand of NW_003546415.1, from coordinate 151,426 downwards.
ACCTATAATAATGGATGGAGATTCACTACAAGAGATAATGATAATGATCAAAATCGAAGTATTAACTGTGCTCAGCACCAGGCTGGTGCCTGGTGGTATAATAACTGCTCTTATGCAAATCTTAATGGTCTTTATTTCAATACTGCAGCTAGGAATTCTAAAGGAATTGTTTGGCGTCATTGGAAAGGATACGATGTAAGTCTCAAGTTCTCAGAGATGAAAACCCGTCGTAACAATTAAATACTGTCCCCCACACACATAAGTGTGTTTACATTGTGCTGATATATTATTATGTCATTTCAATAAGCTGCCATACCTTGTAGTGATTTTTGCTGACTCTTAATAATTATAACTATTAACGTATAAGCTGTAAAATGTTATAACGAGATAACTAGCAACAAACTAAGTTATAGCAATAAATAAAAAATAGCTTAAAATGTTTTCTAAAAAAGCAAGAAATGCTAACATAAACTTATTTCTACAACCCAAACATCATTAACTAATAAATAATCAAGAAATGCTAAAAAAATAAATGAAAAACACAATTATATGACAATCGAAAGATTATGGTTCAATCTTAATCAAACAATACTCCTCCACAAGGAATGGGGTTAATAAATATTAGTATTGTAAAATACAGTTTAATATTATTATTACTAATACAGTGCAATACATAGCTATAATAATAATCTTATAAGTAAACTATAGTACATGTATATTGATGTTCTAATTTTCAGACAATTGTACAGAGACAATTAAAAACAATAAGTGATTAGTGTCACAAAGAACTTTAAAACGTTACACTTTATGTCATATGTTCATGACTCATTTTAACTTAAGTAAGTGTACATGTAGTTCACTATTAATGAAACTACTTATTTATGATTTATGGATACTAAAAGTACAAGACATTCAATCACTACATTACAATTGTTTGTACATGTACATCAGGGCTTTTTGAGGGGTGGAGCCTCATTCTTCTAATATTGATACTATTGCCGAGCATATCCATACTCCCACAATCATTGGGAAGGACAAGGACTCACTCATTATAAAAGAAGGACACTGTCCCTCTCTCTCTACCTCACTTCTACTCTCTTTCAATTTTACTTTATTGAAGCTAAAGGATCTTTAGTATCATGATTGCTACTAAACTGATGTACAGTTTAATGATAATAATTGTTATTATTAATACTGTTAATGGAAACTGTCCTGATAAAAAACCTTTTCCACTTGTTACTAACACTAGTGTTAGTGCTACACCAGGTACAGACTAGTAAAATAAATACCACTTCTAAAGTTATGGTAACTTAAATATATTCAATATCATTCTAATTTTTATTCTGATTTTCTCTTTAGAATGTGTAATGCCAACTGATTGTAAAGCATGGAAAAAACTGGGAAAGAATCAAAGTGGAGTATATCCTATAACACCAGATAATGGACCAGCTTTCCAAGTAATGTTTAATTGTATTATACTTTATAATTATACACTATTGGATCACAGGTATACTGTGATATGGAGACTGATGGTGGTGGATGGACTGTATTTCAGAGGAGACAAGATGGATCTGTTGATTTCTATAGATACTGGACTGACTATGAGAATGGATTTGGTGACCTTACTGGTGAGTTTTGGTTAGGATTGAGCAAGATTCATCGTC
>NW_003546415.1:147903-149752 GCF_000090795.2 Amphimedon queenslandica | reverse complement strand
GGACACTGATGGTGGTGGATGGACTGTATTTCAGAGGAGACAAGATGGATCTGTTGATTTCTATAGATACTGGACTGACTATGAGAATGGATTTGGTGACCTTACTGGTGAGTTTTGGTTAGGATTGAGCAAGATTCATCGTCTTACTAAAGAAGGATCAAACACACTAAGAGTGGACCTGGGAGACTTTGAGGGGAACACAAGTTATGCTAACTACTCTACATTTAATGTTAGTGATGGTAGTACTGAATATATACTAACAGTAGGAGGATACTCTGGTACTGCTGGGGATAGTCTGAAATATCATAATGGAATGAAATTCACTACAAGAGATAATGATTATGATGTATCTTCAAAATATAACTGTGCTCAATTTCTGACTGGTGCCTGGTGGTATCATGGCTGCCATCATTCAAATCTTAATGGTCGTTATTTCAATACTCCAACTAATACTAATCGAGGAATTGTTTGGACAGTTTGGAAAGGAGAACTTAGTCTCAAGTTCACAGAGATGAAAGCTCGTCGTAACTATTAAATACTGTCCCCCACACACATAAGTGTGTTTACATTGTGCTGATATATTATTATGTCATTTCAATAAGCTGCCATACCTTGCATTAATTAATTTTTGCTGACAAATTCTCCAGTTGTTACCATCACTAACACTAGTGTTAATGCTACACCAGGTACTGACTAGTAAACTAGATACCATTTCTAAAGTCATGGCTACTTTCAAGATTCTAATTTAATTTGTGATTTTCTCTCTTCTCTTCCTTTAGAATGTGTAATGCCAACTGATTGTAAAGCATGGAAAGAACTGGGAATGAAACTAAATGGAGTATATCCTATAAAACCAGATAATGGACCAGCTTTCCAAGTAATGTTTAATTGTATTATACTTTATAATTATACACTATTGGATCACAGGTATACTGTGATATGGAGACTGATGGTGGTGGATGGACTGTATTTCAGAGGAGACAAGATGGATCTGTTGATTTCTATAGGAACTGGACTGACTATGAGAATGGATTTGGTGACCTTACTGGTGAGTTTTGGTTAGGATTGAGCAAGATTCATCGTCTTACTAAAGAAGGATCAAACACACTAAGAGTGGACCTGGAAGACTTTGATAGGAACACAGCTTATGCTAACTACTCTACATTTAATGTTAGTGATGGTAGTACTGAATATATACTAACAGTAGGAGGATACTCTGGTACTGCTGGGGATACTCTGGCCCGGCATAATGGAATGAGATTCAGATAATGATAATGATGTACATTCAAAATATAACTGTGCTCAGTATTGGACTGGTGCCTGGTGGTACGATAGCTACCATAATTCAAATCTTAATGGTCGTTATTTCAATACTCCAACTAATAATTATCAAGGAATTGTTTGGGGAGTTTGGAAAGGAAACCTTAGTCTCAAGTTCACAGAGATGAAAACTCGTCATAACAATTAAATACTGTCCCCCACACACATAAGTGTGTTTACATTGTGCTGATATATTATTATGCCATTTCAATAAGCTGTCATACCTTGCAGAAATGTTATTTGCTAATGATTTTTATTAAATAAAATATTTTGAAGCTGATTTTAAACTATTGTGAAACTACAACACTGATAATAGCAATACAGTAACTTCAATACATTATGTAACATTGCAAGCTAATAATTACTAGTAATATCCTTTAGAATGAAAGGAACAACTTCAAAACAATCAACATTTAAAAGTGTAGTAGATACAAAACAATGTTCATGTACTACATCTAAAGTTGCTCCAAATGCCATGTACTGTATTGTAGTGCTTTTCAGCTCATGAAGCTCATGCTGTTTAGTTCAC
>NW_003546415.1:141926-147893 GCF_000090795.2 Amphimedon queenslandica | reverse complement strand
TAAGATGACTGAGAAAAAGCTTGATTGACTTTCACAGTTTTAATAGCAATTGCATCAATAAAGACGAGCTTCATAGGTTATTAATTGAATTCAAAACCTTCTATAGCTGCTGGAGAAGTCTTTGGACGGTGTATCTGCCTTATATTACTGCTAGAAAGCTCATGAATTCTTCCAGTGTGTTGGTTGCCATTTTTATTTTACTGTGACCGCTCCCACTTTCAATGAAAAATTGAAAAATGACTTTATATTGCATTGGTAATGCATAGTATCTATCTACCGTATTAGATCTACACATAAATAGGGGTGACGTACGAGGACAGACAAACAGAGTGAGGGGCGTGACTGAGAGTAATGCTAGAGTGGGGCGAGCTCAGGCTCGCCCCAATTAAATAAAATATTAATATTTTGAAGCTGATTTTAAACTATTGTGAAACTACAACACTGATAATAGCAATACAGTAACTTCAATACATTATGTAACATTGCAGGCTAGTAATTACTATAGTAATATCCTTTAGAAAGAACGGAACAACCAAAATTTAAAAGTGTAGTACATACAATGTACATGTAATACATCTAAAGTTTTTCCAAATGCCATGTACTGTAGTGTAGTGCTTGTCAGCTCATGAAGCTCATGCTGTTTAGCTCACTTAGCATGCTTTGTGGGAAGCCCTGAAGCCAAAAATGATTAATAGACTATTATGTTAAATTGCTTAATTAAAATTTATATCATTTTAAAAATTATGTTGTTCCAGCAAAATAACAAACAAAATGGTTGGAAAATGTCCAAGTGTTATTTCAGGCTCTCCACTACATTGCTAAATTATATAACTGGCAGTGAATAATAAGCCCAAGAATATTATATCCCCACCCACTATTTCTAGTTTTAAGAATATTATTAGTAAGTATTGTTTGTTCATAGTAACACAACAAAAAAAGGAAACACATTCCTGCATCCCTGCACATACATAAGTATGTTTACATTGTGCTGATATATTATTATGTCATTTAAATATTACAGTCTGTCATACCTTGTAGTGATTATTATAATCTTTTGCTATTGTTAATTACAATAAAGGCACACCGTATTTCCTCAAATAATAGCCCAGGCACTTATTTCTTAAAATGACATTTGGACATTGAAAAAAAAATCAAAAAAAAAAACTTGGGCCAACAGCAGGATTTGAACCCCAGAACCTCACACAAGTGACTTTAGGAAACTCAAGGAAGTATCTACAATACTTGAAGGCTAGAATTGCGTATTTATAGTTCCGTTTTATTGCTAACCGGGCATTTATTTGCACCCAGCTGTTATTTGAGGATATACAATAACTGGAAGTGAATAAAAAACCAGCCAGTATTTCTAGCAATAAGTGTATAATTAGTAAGCATTGTTGTTCATATTGTAACAAGACAAAAAGGAAACACATCCTTGCATTGTTTGGTAGCATCTTTGTTGCTTGCTAAACATCACTCATATATAAGTCTTGTTTATCACAAAAAGAACCAACAGTCTCAATTTCAGTCTTTGTTGGAGTCACGAACAGTCTAGTAAAATGTCAAGGATGTTCATCTTTATGTTGTTGTTGCTGTGTTTAATAGTTACCATTGATGAAGGAGAAGGATCTTATTGTATGGCTGATTGTACTGGATATAAACATGAACCATCACTGTATCTGAGAGTATGCTGTATCATTAGTAACTTAGGCCAGACTGTTACCATTAGAGGAATCGGTAAAACAAGATATATTCTTTGTCCTAAAGTACAACCAAAGTCTTGTCCAAAAGGTACTGCACTAATAGTAGAAGTGTTTAATTCTTGTATTATAGATGATTGTAAGAGCTTGTTTGAGGATGGTATTACTACTAGTGGTGTTTATACTGTTAATCCTGATGGAGGGACTCCATTTGAAGTTAGTTAAAAGTAATTTATAATTATACACTATTGGATCACAGGTATACTGTGATATGGAGACTGATGGTGGTGGATGGACTGTATTTCAGAGGAGACAAGATGGATCTGTTGATTTCTATAGGAACTGGACTGACTATGAGAATGGATTTGGTAACCTTACTGGTGAGTTTTGGTTAGGATTGAGCAAGATTCATCGTCTTACTAAAGAAGGATCAAACACACTAAGAGTGGACCTGGGAGACTTTGAGAGGAACACAGCTTATGCTAACTACTCTACATTCAGTGTTAGTGATGGTAGTACTGAATATATACTAACAGTAGGAGCATACTCTGGTACTGCTGGGGATAGTCTGACCTATCATAATGGAAGCAGATTCAGTACAAGAGATAATGATAATGATAACCATGGAGTAGTCAACTGTGCTCAGTTCTGCACTGGTGCCTGGTGGTACAATGAATGCCAAAATTCAAATCTTAATGGTTATTATTTTAATACTCCAATGATTAGTTTTAAAGGAGTCCGATGGTATTACAATTTGAGCGGCACCAGTCTCAAGTTCACAGAGATGAAAACTCATCGTAACAATTAAATACTGTCCCCCACACACATAAGTGTGTTTACATTGTGCTGATATGTCATTTCAATAATACAGTCTGTCATACCTTGTAGTGATTATTAATAACTATTAACTATTTGACTTTTATTAATTATAATAAATTAAAGCTGCTATTGAAGCATCATGAAGCTACACAACACTACAACTTCTCTCAAAGCAAAGTGTAAGCTAAGCACATCTACAAAATGGAATTTACTATAAAATTAGCTATAGTTGTAAGAAAATCAGTGAAAATTATATAAATAAACTACAGAAGCTCAGGTGATACATGGTTTAAATTCCAATCCTTTTCCAACTCATGTACAGTCTAGTAAAATGCCAAAGATGTTCATCTTTATGTTGTTGTTGCTGTGTTTACTAGTTACCATTGATGAAGGAGAAGGATCTTATTGTATGGCTGATTGTACTGGATATAAACATGAACCATCACTGTATATAAGGACATGCTGTAACAGCAGTAACTTAGGACAGACTGTTAGTATGAGAGAAGGAAGAGTGAAGACTATTACAATGTGTCCTAATGTAAGGCCACAAGCCTGTCCACCACTAGGTAAATAAACTAATGAAAACATTTATAATAATATACTGACAATATGAAACTAGATAATAGAGACTGTGAGAGCTTGTTTGAGGATGGTATTACTACAAGTGGTGTTTATACTGTTAATCCTGATGGAGGGACTCCATTTGAAGTTAGTTAAAAGTAATTTATAGTTATACACTATTGGATCACAGGTATACTGTGATATGGAGACTGATGGTAGTGGATGGACTGTATTTCAGAGGAGACAAGATGGATCTGTTGATTTCTATAGATACTGGACTGACTATGAGAATGGATTTGGTGACCTTACTGGTGAGTTTTGGTTAGGATTGAGCAAGATTCATCGTCTTACTAAAGAAGGATCAAACACACTAAGAGTGGACCTGGGAGACTTTGAGGGGAACACAGCTTATGCTAACTACTCTACATTTAATGTTAGTGATGGTAGTACTGAATATATACTAACAGTAGGAGGATACTCTGGTACTGCTGGGGATAGTCTAGGCAGCTATCATAATGGATTGACATTCACTACAAGAGATAATGATAATGATAACTATGGAAATAACTGTGCTCAGCGGTACACTGGTGCCTGGTGGTATAAATACTGCTATTACTCAAATCTTAATGGTCGTTATTTTAATACTGCAACTAATAATGATCAATCAATTAACTGGTACCATTGGAAAGGTGCAAACATTAGTCTCAAGTTCTCAGAGATGAAAACTCGTCGTAACAATTAAATACTGTCCCCCACACACATAAGTGTGTTTACATTGTGCTGATATATTATTATGTCATTTCAAAATTAGTCTGTAATACCTTGTAGTGATTATTAAAAATTATTAACTATTTAATTTTATTAATTATAATAAATTAAAGCTGCTACTGAAGCATCATGAAGCTACACAACACTACAGCTTCTCTCAAAGCTAAGTGTAAGCTAAGCACATCTACAAAATGGAATTTACTATCAAATTGGCTATAGTTGTAAGAAAATCAGTGACAATTATACAAATAAACTACAGAAGCTCAGGTGATACATGGTTTAAATTTCAGTCCTTGTCAAACTCACTGTCATACAGTATAGTAAAATGTCAAAGATGTTCATCTTTATGTTGTTGTTGCTGTGTTTAATAGTTACCATTGATGAAGGAGAAGGATCTTATGGTATGGCTAGTACTGGATATAAACATGAACCATCACTGTATATAAGGACATGCTGTAACAGGAGTAACTTAGGACAGGCTTTTTCTATCAAAGAAAATGGTATACCACATTATATTTTCTGTCCTAATGAATACCCAAAGTCTTGTCCAAAAGGTACTGCACTAATAGTAGAAGTGTTTAATTCTTATATTATAGATGATTGTAAGAGCTTGTTTGAGGATGGTATTACTAATAGTGGTGTTTATACTGTTAATCCTGATGGAGGGACTCCATTTAAAGTTAGTTGAAAGTAATTTATAATTATACACTATTGGATCACAGGTATACTGTGATATGGAGACTCATGGTGGTGGATGGACTGTATTTCAGAGGAGACAAGATGGATCTGTTGATTTCTATAGATACTGGACTGACTATGAGAATGGATTTGGTGACCTTACTGGTGAGTTTTGGTTAGGATTGAGCAAGATTCATCGTCTTACTAAAGAAGGATCAAACACACTAAGAGTGGACCTGGGAGACTTTGATAACAACACAGCTTATGCTAACTACTCTACATTCAGTGTTAGTGATGGTAGTACTGAATATATACTAACAGTAGGAGGATACTCTGGTACTGCTGGGGATAGTCTGGGCAGCTATCATAATGGAAGGAGATTCACTACAAGAGATAATGATAATGATCTCAGGTCAGGAATTAATTGTGCTCAGCAGTGGGCTGGTGCCTGGTGGTATAATAGCTGCCATTATTCAAATCTTAATGGTCGTTATTATAAAGCTTCCCCTGAATATGGTAAAGGAATTAATTGGCGCACTTGGACAGGATACGACATTAGTCTCAAGTTCTCAGAGATGAAAACTCGTCGTAACAATTAAATACTGTCCCCCAAACACATAAGTGTGTTTACATTGTGCTGATATATTATTATGCCATTTCAATATTACAGTCTGTCATACCTTGTAGTGATTATTAATAACTATTAACTATTTGACTTTTATTAATTATAATAAATTAAAGCTGCTATTGAAGTATCATGAAGCTACACAACACTACAACCTCTCTCAAAGCTAAGTGTAAGCTAAGTGAACATCTATAAAATGGAATTTACTATCAAATTAGCTATAGTTGTAAAAAAATCAGTTACAATTATACAAACAAACTACAGAAGCTCAGGTGATACATGGTTTAAATTCCAGTCCTTGTTAAACTCACGTACAGTCTAGTGAAATGTCAAAAATGTTCATCTTTATGTTGTTGTTGCTGTGTTTAATAGTTACCATTGATGAAGGAGAAGGATCTTATTGTATGGCTGATTGTACTGGATATAAACATGAACCATCACTGTATATAAGGACATGCTGTAACAGCAGTAACTTAGGACAGACTATTCCTATGAGAGAAGGAAGAGTGAAGACTATCATGGTATGTCCTGATGTAAGGCCACAAGCCTGTCCACCACCAGGTAAATAAACTAATAGTTAAAACATTAATAATATACTGACACTATAGAATTTGATAATAGAGACTGTAAGAGCTTGTTTGAGACTGGTATTGATATAAGTGATGTTTATACTGTTAATCCTGATGGAGGGACTCCATTTGAAGTTAGTTAAAAGTAATTTATAATTATACACTATTGGATCACAGGTATACTGTGATATGGAGACTGATGGTGGTGGATGGACTGTATTTCAGAGGAGACAAGATGGATCTGTTGATT
>NW_003546415.1:128584-141456 GCF_000090795.2 Amphimedon queenslandica | reverse complement strand
ATCACAGGTATACTGTGATATGGAGACTGATGGTGGTGGATGGACTGTATTTCAGAGGAGACAAGATGGATCTGTTGATTTCTATAGGAACTGGGCTGACTATGAGAATGGATTTGGTGACCTTACAGTTGAGTTTTGGTTAGGATTGAGCAAGATTCATCGTCTTACTAAAGAAGGATCAAACACACTAAGAGTGGACCTGGGAGACTTTGATAATGACACAGCTTATGCTAACTACTCTACATTTAATGTTAGTGATGGTAGTACTGAATATATACTAACAGTAGGAGGATACTCTGGTACTGCTGGGGATGGTCTGTCTAATCATAATGGATGGAGATTCAGTACAAGGGATAATGATAATGATAACAATCGAAATAACTGTGCTCAGCTATGGACTAGTGGCTGGTGGTTTCACTATGGTTGCTTTCATGCAAATCTTAATGGTCGCTATTCTAATGCTTCAATTCAATATGAAAAAGGAATTGATTGGTACACTTGGACAGGAGGATACAATAAAAATCTCAAGTTCACAGAAATGAAAAGCCAACGTAACAATTAAATACTATCCCCCACACACATAAGTGTGTTTACATTTCAATGCATACACTGTACATGTACATGTACCTTGTAGTGACAATAACAACTATTTGATTTTTATAGACCACCCAGAGTGAGAATTGCTTGCGTGGGAAGACTATTACGGTTGTAAGGCGTGGTTTACAATGAAATAAATTCCGGCCGCCATTTTGGTTGGCAACTTTCAATGGAGAGCAAACGGGACAACATAAAAACTAAGGCTGGGACGAAGCTTCCAAAGCTTCGAAGCTTTGTTCAAAGTGCTGCCATTCGAAGCACAAAAAAAGGCTTCGAAGCTTCATTATTAGTAGTTATTAATAGTTAATGTGGTCAAAAGTTTACATAGGGATTGTCTACCCAGACCACAAGTTTATATAGTGGGCTGAACTATGACTTTGACAGTATAAACAGAGGCGGGGTGATAATTTTTGATGTACAACGAACCTTCGAAGGCTTCGAATTTTTTTATGCAGAAGCTTCGAAGGTTGCAAAATGACCTTCGTCCCAGCCCTAATAAAAACAAACCTGTATTAAGAATTCTGGAGCAAATTTGACCAAATCTTTCACAGGATAAGCTTAAAGGTAGCTATTCTTTCTTATAACAAGCACTTTTTAGCTTTTGATAGAGCTACAGCAGGTAAGTGAGGCATTTTCTTCGTGCCTCCATTGACTTCCATGATAAACTTATTATGGTGCGTGGGCGGATACCGTATATAAAATTAATGAAATTCATAGCTTTTGCAATTCTCACTCTGGGTGGTCTATTAATTATTTAATTTCAATGATTTGTAATTATCGACACAAACATGTACAAATGATGCAGTTACACAGCATGATTACAATAGCCAGTTATAACATTGTACAAACAAACATCTACCACTCCCCAAACTAGAGGCATTCAATGCCCACTACAACATATTCAAACAATAAAACCACACAGTATCATTACGCAGTACCATATTACCAAGAAATACCATTAGCGCTTTATTTTGGCGATTTGGCTATAAAATTATAATTTGTGGTTTTTAATTTGGCAATTTTTGCGTACACGTGCATTACTGAGCATGCGCATTAATGATTGGCGGTTTAATATTGGTGATTTACCTTGCAGACTGCCAATCACCAAAATAAAAAAAATACCCAATTAAAGTGCTATATGGTATAATGCAATACAAACATGCATCCCTCTTAAATAATACAGTATTCAATGCCCACTACAGCATACTGTACCTGTGAGACAGTGGTTTCCTACCCGGGTCAGTCGGTGGGTTACACGCTCCTACAAACTGTATCCTCTCTATTGTCACCCACGTGTGGTCGGAGGTCCTGTAAAATCCACCGTGCTCGACAATCTGACGTAAAAACGATATTACTCTCTGAGTACCTTTAATTAGAAAAAAGAATTTTTCAATGAGATATAAAAAAGGAAATGACATCTCTCTAAAGTGTATTTGTGTTTATCTAAGCCCTCAAATTCTTGTTATAACTTTATATTTACTAATTTTATTGTAAATTTCTTACCATATTTGTCAAGGTCTGGAAGGTTAATCTCGTCACAGAAAAGAACCAGCCACTTTCCGAGTTGAGCAGGAGCCATCACAACTCCATTAGGAGTCCTCTTGTACTCACAGTAATGATCAAATGTCTTTAATAATAGCTCAGGGGTAGTCGCTGAGGAGAAATTAAGACCAACAACCTGGAGAGAAAGAGACAGGAAGATGAATATAATAGAAAAAACAAAGAAGGGAACAAAAATACATGTACATTGCATATGTATGTACATTTGTAAATACATGTACATGTCATGTACATTCGTAAATATACATGTATGTACATGTACATGTACATAATACATGTACATGTACCTGTATATACTTACTTCAAAGTCAGGCAGTGCACGAAGGGCAGAGAAGAGTGTCATGGTTTTACCAGAGCCAGGTGGACCACAGAGTACCATCGGCTTATGCTCCGCCAGCCATGTATAGAGGAGACTCTCGTGTCTCACTGTATCAAGAGTAGGGACCACGACATCAGGAGAACCTACTTTATGAGTCTCAACCTCAATCTTGGGTACTCTAAAGAGGGGCATTAAATAAAAAGTAGGGCATTAAATAAAAAGTAGGGCATTAAATAAAAAGTAGGGCATTAAATAGAAAGTGGGGCATTAAATAGAAATAAAATTAATTTGTGAAATTACCTGTTCGACCACAGTACCCATTCTCCTTGAATATTAACTTCAAAATCAATGATGGGGGCAGTACCAGGTGGTAGTGGTATGGTGGTCGTCCCTCGTATAAAGTCACCCATCTTTTCCCGATAGACCATCTTCCCATCTCCGGAGAAGCACCAGATCAAACAGAATATGAGGTAGCGTGGGACGTAGGCCTCGATCTGATCAGAGAGCATGGGAAAGTCTGGGTGAGACTGGTTGTAGGAGACTATGTTTCGGATCATCTGGTGGAGCATTGAGAAGAGAGAGTTGAGAGCCCTGAGACGAGTGAAGTCCATGATGTGGTCTAGAGTTGCAGCATGTTCGAGGCAACGAGGAACGATACCATCTGAAGCAAAATGAGGGCTTAGTAAATCAGCACAATCTCTCTGGACCTGGAAATATATATGGGCAAAGGAATAAAATTTAGTGGGCAAGCAGTTAAAAAAGTAGATGAATCAATAAAGTAGAAGATGATGATTATTGCATATAAAATACATGTACATGCATGAAACAGTGTAATAATAATAGATGCTCACAAAAATGATTCAAAATTGAATGGGTAAGAATTAATAAGTCGTAAAAATTAACAAAAATTACATGTGTATATGTACATGTACATATACATGTATTTGCTCACCTGCATAATAGGAGAGATGGTCTCTTGGTCGGAGGTGCCCCCTCCTCCCCTCAGTTCCTCCTCTCCCTCATCAATAGGTATTGATTTCAGTTTCGATATGAAGTGATCAAAGACCATATCAAGTGTCAAGACGTCCTCACTGAACCAAACCATACCACAACGACTCACAGTGGCCAGGGTAGCAAACTTGAGGTCTTGTACTTCAAACATTATGCGGACCTAAAAAGTATACGGAGATTTACTAATAATATACTAAACACAATAGCACAATATAAAAATTATGGGTGCTCTGATCTTAGTCATTTTTGGTGAAATTGGGTCAAATTCCCTGTACTATAGTACAGGGGCGTCAGCCAAATTTTTCCAAAAATGTCAAGTAGAGAATTCTCAATTTTTATAACATTTTAAAATACATATACATGTTCTTATGTTGTGTAGAAAGTTTGAGCTGATTCCAATTAAATTTGGATTTTTTACGAATTTTAAAAGTTGCTCAAAAATTGGGTCAAAGTCCCTGTACTATAGTACAGGGGCGTCGGCCAAATTTTGCCAAAAATGTCAAGTAGAGAATTCTTGATTTTTATAATATTTTCTGATACGTATACATGTTCTTATGTCGTGTAAAAAGTTTAAGCTGATTCTGACTATATTTAGATTTTTTATGAATTTTTGAAGTTGCTCAAAAATCAGGTCAAAGTCCCTGTACTATAATACACATATATTGAAAGTGAGAGTATACTAATAATATCCTGGCATACATTAGGTGGTATACTGAGTCTCTCTCCATTAGGCAGTGTTAGTAACTTGTTATCATCCAGTACAGAGTTTAAATTCTCCACCCACTCAGGATCAACGTCTCCATCAAAAATGATCCACTGTCTCTTGTTAATCTCACCACGAACATTATCAATAATCCTATTAATAAATAAATAATTAACACACAATCAATTAATAAATAATAAATAAATAAATAAATAAATAATTTATAATAAATATAATGTAAATAAACAAATAATGAATAAATAAATAATAAATACAATGTAAATAAATAAATAATTAATGAATTAATTAAAAAAAAGGAATTAACTAATGAATTAATAATCAATAATACTAGATCATGTGATAGTCATGTGACGTGTGTGTGTCCAAGCGTCCAGTAACATCATTCAATGGCACATGTCACTGGATAGAAGACACATTAATTAATTAATAATTATTGGTGTATGCGACGGGAACGACAACTGGTCACTAACGCAAGACCAGCTGTAACTTTGAGTCGCAAAAAACAGATAAAAAAATAACATTTACTAGAAAGCATCAGTCTCAGTGTATTTAATGTCTAATACACAACATGAGTAATTACGATATAACACAGTATACATGTGCATGTGTGCCTGAGTTTAATTTGACAAGTACATTGAAAATACTGTATATTATATAGAACATACAGTATTTAGTTTTAAAAACTGTTTATTTTAAAGCCTTTCTCTATTCCTCCCTTTCTTACATACATACAGTGTACATGCTGTATTCCTTACTTTCTGAGTATGTGAGTGAAGAGTCCATCAGTCCACTCTCTAGTGTTAGGATCAAGCACTCCATAAAGGTCTTCCTTTGATATCGCCTTGGGGTCTATGACGTGAGCCACACCCTCAACACCTTCTAGCTTCTCAAGCGCCTTCAGGAGAACCTTCCAGGCTGAGGACTTTCCACTTCCACTGGGCCCGACCATCATCACACCATGAGCCAACAGCTGGATCTGATACAACTGCAACACCTGTTAAATTTAAAAATAATAATAATTACTATAGCTATATAGTTGTAATTAATATACAACTTTTATAAATGTACAAGTATAATGTAGTCCTCAGACAAATGCCTCGTTATTCATCAAATACCAAAACCGGTTTGACCGGTTTTACAACTTATGGCTCGTCATCTAATACTCATCACAGGACCAGGTGCTCTTTAATTAGAAGCATAACCACACCCACCTTATCAACCCACTGAGAAGAGGCTTGCTCTCCTTCCTCAAAGACAAGGTGAGAGTCTTTACAAACTGCTGCTATCTCTTTCCTAAGGGCGGCCATTTCTGCCCTCCTGTAAGCAACTCCTGGGAATACATCTTGAAGGAGACTGTGTAGCAAGGGGATATCTTCAGCTATCAGCTTAGGAACAACTGTCTCACATACACTTTGGATTAGGATCTAAGAAAAAAGAGAGGGGGAGGGAGAAAAGTTTAAGGTATAAAGTGTTTGATACAAATAGACTAGGGTCACCAGGGGCAATATACAGTACATGTACATGGATGAGGGAAATAGAACTCTACATGGATATAAAGTATAGAAGAACTCTCAATTAAAAATGTATGCAAATGTAGAAGCTCTTGTTAAAATAAAGATGAAAAATTGAAGCACAGGCTTTTAGATGTACATAGTACAAGTATTTAAGAATTTAGTGATTTTAGTACAATATTAAAATGCTTAAATCCCATAAACAATGCATGTATACACACACACACACACACACACACACACACACACACACACACACACACTCTCTCTCTCTCTCTCCCCTTAATATATGCATCTAAATTGTATCACCTCTTGTTCATGAAGTTGTTTGGATAGGTCAGTTTCCTCCAGTGTCTGTCCCTGAGCTGCCAGTTCTTGCTTCAATTGCTGGATCCTGTCCCTCTTGATATTACCAGCACTTACCAGTACACTCTTTAGGGCTCTCAGACCAAAGTCATAATGAGACTGGTTGGATAACTGCTCATCACACAATCTGTGAAGAGAGAGAAAACAAGACATTTAAACTTTAAAGGAAAAGATTATACATGTACATGTACACATTGCATGTTAAATTTGCATAATGTAGGGACTACATGTATAAGTACATGTACATGTAGATGTAAAAGGCTAAAAGGCTGATGTACATGTACACATTCAAAAGAATGATTTTAGTCCTCAGACAAATGCCTCGTTATTCATCAAATACCAAAACCGGTTTGACCGGTTTCCCAACTTATGGCTCGTCATCTAATACTCATCACAGGACCAGTGAATAAAAATTTTAAACACTTCTAATTAAAGCCCATGCCACTCTAATTAAAGCCCAACATTTGCTTACTTGAAGAAAGGTACTATCTTGCTAGCGAGTGTCTCTGCAGTTCGGAAACCCTGAGAGTACAACATCACCTGGGCAATGAGGGGTCGGTCGGGCTTTGTCATAGCAAGGCTGAAAGAAAAGAGACAAGAAAATAAAATATAAAAACAATTATTATTATTATTATTATTATTATTATTATTTATTGTTGTGATTTTCAGACAAATGCCTCAAACAATCATATTACAATAAGGCAGTCGACAGGCTAACAGGTTTGACTAGAACAGTAAACCGGTTTGACCAGTTGACAGTGACAGATCATCTCGTCATCTGACGTCATCACCAAATCACATGACCAAAAAACATGTACATGTAAAGGTACATGTAATTCAAAAATAAAATAAAAAACACAGAGTGGAAGGTAAAAACCACACCCACAAAAATTAATTAATTACATATTTTAAATTGATATTTCTTAAACATACAAGTACTGCATGTGATTTGATTTCTTACCTTCTGAATAATTGTTTCAAGTTGTCCGGTAGGTTGGAACGGCCAGCATACCCAGGGTTCATCGTGATGAATATCGCCATGTCTGAGCTAACTTTAACAGTCTTGCCAACCAATTCCACCGTAATGGGCTTTGAAGATAAACCTGAATCAAAAACAAAAATAAAAGAGATACATTAAAGTAGGTTATTTATAGCTTGCTTTTATAGCCACAAAACTATTAAAATTTGCTATAGTCTTTAGCAAAAGTGTACAACTGCTTAAATTGTAGGTACATGTACATGTACATGCACTTTATTTAGAAGATTTTGTTATAAAATATTCATTTGGCCACTTCTTAATTTAGTAATTTTGTGAACAAGTATGCATACATTACTACTTTTACCAGGAAAATATAAATTCACTACTCTCTTCCTGGTCCCTTCTCTTACCAGGTGTAATGTGCTTATGCTCTTTGAGTGATTCTTGTATCATTTGAATTTGTTGTGAGACAGCTGATAACATCCTCTCCTCTAACCTATTGAACTCATCAAAACAACCCCAGGCACCAACCTGACACAAACCGACAAATATACGACCCATAGCCTGGGGAGGGGAAGAAATGGAAAGAGAGAAAAGGAGAGAGAGAGAATCAAATATTACATTGTAAGAATTAATTAAAGTACATGTATATGTGCTTCGTACCTGGAAGTCAAAAGTTTCGTCGCAGTTAAAAACCAGCACAAATCGTCCTAACTGATGACCAAGAGCTTTCACAGACTCTGTCTTACCAGTACCAGCAGGGCCTGTATGAGGGAGATGAGCATTAATTAGAAAGCCAATGATCACAATAAACTTGTACATGTACAATGTATACTGTATACTTAATGGTAATTTTGGAGGAGAAAGTTGCTTAACTTTTTGGTAATTTTAATACATCATTCTTTGGTCATGTGCTACTGAGCATGTGCTTATAAAGGTTAAAAGTTGTGAGCTTTATTTTGGCAAAATGTAATTTTACCAAAAAATTACCAAAATACACAGAGTCAGTCTACACTCACCAAAAGGAGATCCTCCTAGTCTTTCCTCGAGTGCTTGAGTCATCGTGAGGTAGCACCTGTCAGTTAATGGAGTCTGTACTAGCTTATCCAACACACCCAAATACTCAAAACCATAATTAAACTTAGCATTGGCCATTTGTATGGAGAGCTGCTGTAGGACGTCAGTCTTCTTTGGATCAAAGTAAAATCTCATCTGCGACAACCAATCAAATGCTTTCGATGATTTAATCTCTCTCTTGACTAGAAGCCTGGTTGTGTCACGTTGATGTACTAGTTCGGTGATCTATAAATGGAACGGGCATTAATTAAAGTAAAGTGTATATTCTAGTATAACTCAGGATATTATTAGTGTCATTGCATCAGATACTATCTAGCAAAGCATTGTATATCATTTTAATACAGTCATTGCTTTAATACTCATCATACACAATGACATATACAAGTAATATACTAGAATATACTAGAAATAAATTAAGAATGTACATGTACCAACCATAAAATGTATGTAACTTATGTAAGATGTACTAAAATATACTAGAGTGCACAAGAATATACAAACAGCACTTACCAAATTCTCTAGTTTCTTCCTCCTAACTGGTGGTTGTTCCTGCAGTACAGAATCAGCCAAAACAGTCAAAGTATCCTCCACAATCTTAAGGACAGCTACCAGCCCGTCTCCTCCACCATTAACCAAAGCATCTTCTACATTACTCGACCAGTTTATTTGAGCAGCTAGTACTATGAGTTGTGCCTGGTACTTATCAACCCATTCAATGTAATCGGAGACTCTCATTTCTCCTCCACTGAATTGAGAGATGTCCTCCACTGCCTTTGCTAGTAGTGTGGCTAGTGTTAGTCTCATCTCTTTCTCTACTAGTGTCAGCCATTGGTTGATCTTAGGATTGTCAGTGATTGATACCGGCTTTATAAACACCACCTACATAAGAACAACAAGGACATCAATATGTATCAGGAAAAAGTGATAAAAATTAAGGGTGATTTTGGAGCCATTTATTGGAGAAAACCATGGGCTATAGCCTTGGGTATTTTTCAGATTTTGGCTTATTTTTTTAAATGGTTATAACTTGAAAAATTGAAGTCGGAATCAGCTCAAACTTTCTACACAGCATAAGTACATCAATATGTATCAGAAAATGTAATAAAAATTGGGGGTGATTTCGGAGCCATTTTTTGGAAAAAACCATGGGCTATAGTACAGGGATTTTTTCAGATTTTGGCTTATTTTTTTTTAATGGTTATAACTTGAAAAATTGAAGTCGGAATCGACTCAAACTTTCTACACAGCATAAATACATCAATATGCATCAGAAAATGCAATAAAAATTGGGGGTGATTTCGGAGCCATTTTTTGGAAAAACCATGGGCTATAGTACAGGGATTTTTGCAAAAATTTGCTAAACAAACAAGTCATGTGATTCTCATGTGACTAACCTGTTCTCCTTCCTTTGAGCTGATTCCATGAATCATGTTACCATCCTCAGACAGTATCACTGTAGCAATACCAGCAAACATCTTCTTGAAGTGTTTCTGAAGTTTAGCAATGTTCTTAGAATTCCCGATAATCTCAAGCAGATCCTCGTCGCCAACGAAATAAAACCTTGGGAACGAAGCCCTCTCCCTTTCCAAATACTCTCCAAGAGCTCGTTGGATCTTGGCTAGAAAATCGGCTAATCTCTCAAGACTTTTAAATATCCCTGGTATATTGATAGTGTCCATTACTAGAGGACTTTTTGAGACTTTTTTCATGACTGTGAGAAACTCTGCCGATATGCTCTGAAACCTTTGAGTCTCATTTGGCAGGAGGTGCTTGATATCGGCACTGCCTGTGAAGATGCCCTCAAGGTAGACCCAGCGTCTCTGGACGTCGATCCAAACATCAAAGATAGCGTTGATCTTGTTCAGTCTCTCCTCCCAAGCTAGAGCTTCGTCTTCAAATACCTGTTAACAAGATGTGGGATTAGGTAAAATGAGAAATTTAAAGTGCTCTTTTTCTACAAAGTTATCCATTTTCTCTCTTTCTTTATAACTTTAATGGACATTCTCTCTTTTCTCAATCTTTTCTACTATACTAAATATTGCTCTCATTCTTTATTATGGATATTTGAACTTTGAATAGTTCATCATCTCACAACTAATCAACATGCATGTCTCTTTCTTTTCTCTTCCTTACTCTTCTTCTTTCTCCCTCCCTCCCTCCCTCCCTCCCTCCCTCCCCCCTCTCTCTCTTACTTTAAAGAATGGTGATAGTTTCATTGCAGTTACTGAGTTGATGTGCTCCTTCACTTTAGTAAAGAGGTCATCCCATCCTCTTATTAGCTTGCATTTGTTCTGATAGTTGATCAAATCCAATTCATACATCATCCACTGCTCTCGAACCTACAAAAAAAGTAAATCCCAGTAAATTTCAGTATAGTAAAAATTAATATATTGAGCATGTAGATTCTATAGTGTAAGTACAATATTACTAAATCAGTAATCTTCAATGCACTATTAGTAATCCTCAGTATATTATTGGTAAACTCACTTGTTTAAGGAACTCCTCTAGAGCCATTTCTCCCTGTGCTACCCAGATCACGTCCTTAATAATAACCTCATTCTTGATGAGGTCTACACCCCAAACCTGTCCCAAAGACAGGTCAGACAGGATCCAGGACACGCCCAGTTTCCTTGTCAGCTGCTTCCAATGTCTCTCCTACAACAAAAAATACATGTACATGTATCACACATTTTCATTTTTATACATGTACATGTAATGGCAGGTCACATGACATGGCATGATGATCACATGATTTGGTTGCTCACTTTGAGGGCTTCTGATTTGAGTGAGGCTATTGTTTGGTTCACTTTGAGGTAGTTCCTGATCATTCTTTGGACGAATTCAAAGGAAGCGTAGGACTTTAGACGTGCAGGGAAGTTTTTCATTTGAGTGAGGAGACCATCAAGAGACTGTCTTATCTAAAGAGAGAGAGAGAGAGGGAGAAAGATGAAAAAATAAAATAAAAAATACAAGTATATGCATACATGAAATAGAAAATATCAGTAAAAAGGGCATACATGTACATGTACATACGTGTATATACATGTAAGTGAATAGAAAGGGTATCACAATAAGGTATTAATAAAGGTATAAATGCTATATGTACAATGTACATGTACATGTGTATATCATATGTGATTATAACTACCAATATCATAATAATCAGAGTATCAGTATCACAACTGTAATATCAAAATATCACAATTCATAATACATACATGTATACATATGCATGTACATGTACATTAATTAATCTAAATTACCTTTCTAGGTTGGACGGAGAGCCATGGTTTGTCCCTCAACTCATCAATCTGTTCCCATATCTTACCAAGTTCAACCCAAACTCCCTTCAAGTCTTGCAACTCTTCAACAACAACAGCTAGTCTGTCATCACTGGACACAACAAGACCTGGAGGAGAGAATAAAGATTACAAATAAATGCCATAGTAACTGTAACATTATTACATTTTTTGAGGATTTTTTTTACATTTTTTTAATTATACATGTACACATGTATAAAAAAAGTGTAAAACAAAAGGCTGTGTATTCATTATTACCTGGTTCGGCTAGTTCAAGTGCTTCCTTTGCTTTTATAATATTGTCTCTTTCCTCCTTCAACCGACTAAACCGACCATCGTAGACCGTCAGCGTTGTCATGGCGGTATCCGGGCGGAGCTCACCCTAGCAACCAAAAATATAACAATCAATAAAATATGAGAGTGTACATGTACATGTATATACACATGTACTGCAGTAATCAGAGAATTGTGGTAAATAAATATCACAGTATATTATATCAGTCACTGATTTCTCATCATTTTACTAATGATGTACATGTACATGTATACAATGTACGTAACAGCTAGTAGATCTACATGTACATGTAGCCTGTTCCTTTACTCCTTACATGTATTGGTTTCTTTCTCTCCCATTCCTGAAGGAGCTCAGCCGTCCTCTCTTCAACGAGTTTATCTTCAGCAACAATCTTCATCTGGAGACTACCAATCTAT
The DNA here is from genome assembly GCF_000090795.2 of Amphimedon queenslandica. Lineage (NCBI taxonomy): Eukaryota > Metazoa > Porifera > Demospongiae > Haplosclerida > Niphatidae > Amphimedon > Amphimedon queenslandica. The sequence goes on along the minus strand of NW_003546415.1, from coordinate 129,302 downwards.
AGAGAAACAAAGAGAGAAAGATTTTTTGAAAATCCAACATAATACATTGATGTACATGTACAATGTCATATTGTGAATATTAATACAATTATATTAATACTATACACTGATGTATGACATTACTGTCACTATAAGCAGCGTCAACATACACAACAGATACTAATAATGTGAATATACACACTATCATCTATTGCATGAACAAAACTGCTAATAACAATTTCTAATTAATGCCTACATCTACATATTATACATACATGCATATGTACAAGTACATTATTCTTTTTAATGCCCAATATATCCTAATTAATGCCCACATATCCTAATTAATGCCCAATATATCCTAATTAGTGCCCAATATGTCCTAATTAGTGCCCACCTGACTCTGCATTGCCACGTCTTTTCTCTTCAGTATCTCATTAAATGCTCCCCATTCTCCCGAGATATTATCAATATCCAACCAGCTGCTGGGGAACTGGTATCTGTTCCTCTCGAGTATCTTCTGTCCTGAGCTGTACACCTCCACTTGAGCCTCCCAACTCTTAATCTCCCTCTTGAGGTGTTGGATGAGTGTAATGAACTGAACTGCTTCAGCTGTAGAGGAGGCATCAATGGAGTGACCCTCTAGATCAGCACGAGCCTAATAATAAAAATGATAAATTTAATAATAATAATAATGATAAATACTAATGATAAATACTAAATCACATGTAGATAAACA
>NW_003546415.1:103124-104780 GCF_000090795.2 Amphimedon queenslandica | reverse complement strand
TAGCATATGTACCATCTGATCTTATAAGAGCAGAATCTAAGCAAAAAAATACATTATAAATTCACTGGGCACTATTAATCCTTAATACTTCAGTGTCTGCTATGTAATCCCATGTAGTATTAGGGGCTTTTGCTTCCTCAGATTGTAAAGCAGAAATAGTTTTACTTGAGCCAGAGTAATAATGGACTTCAACATTAGTTTCTTGAGGATACAAAAATGATGAGTGGTTATACCAGACCTGCATGAATGTATTTCAGGCAAATATGATATGTTTTACTGTTGATTGCATTAATTGTCAATTTTATATTCAAAAAACAATGGATTCGCATGTTTCTATCAACACCAGTGTTGTGAACACTAATACTTACATTAGCCATGACTGGTTTGCTAACCAGTCAACTCCTTTTGCTTGTAAGAGGAAGGAATGCTTAAATTATACTTGCTTTGATGTTTTAATGACATTTTGATCAAAAAGTGAAGGAAGTTCCTTGTTTACGAAGTACTATACAAATGATGTAATAGCTGTGACCTGTACTTTCTATCCTCTCAACCCCATCAAGAGTACATAACCTGAAATTAACATATTTATAGCAGGAAAGTTACATGGTGCAGAGTGCAGACACTACATACATTAGCCATGGCTCATATTAACTGGTATATTATACTGGTATATTATACTGGTATGGTACTTATATTATATTAACTGGTCAACTTTATATGTTTGCATGATGTTTTAATACCATTTTGATCAAAACGTAGAGGTTTTCGGATTACTATACAAATGATGTAATAGCCGTGACCTGTACTTTCTATCCTCTCAACCCTATTAAGAGTACATAACCTGAAATTACCATACTTATATAGCAGGAAAGCTATATAGTGCAGAGTGCAGACACCACATGCACTCAGTGACTCTAGTCTGCCACGGGCCATCCAAATCCAACCACTAAAAAAGAAAACTTGTATATACTAGCAGCTGAATTGAATTATGCATCATTTTGTGTTCTTGTTGCTATTGGTTTACATTGATCGCCCCAACATCACTCTACATCAATCCACCTCCGGAGGTGAAGTGAGAGTGATGCACATTAATTTGAAACCATGCACAGTATTAATACAATTAGTGCCCATTACTTTTGCCATGCCTATAATCTGCACCATATAGTACCTAGGCCCAGAGTAATAATAAACTCTGTGTGATCTTTGCTTCATGAGGATACAAAAATTCTGCCATACCACCAGACGGGATTACTTTCCAGGCAATATCAATATCTTTACTTGTAACTACATGGAGCTTTAATCTAAAAATGACAATTTTCATGTCAGTACCAAAATCAATGCTGTCAAGGGTAACTGAAATATCCCCAGACATTATATTAACAAATTAAGCCAAACATACAATAGACACTGTAAAATCATAGATACTGGCCAATCAGAATATCTAATCATCACAACGCACTTGTTCAAGCATGTAGTATCTTAAGTGATTATTAAATGTAAAAATCAATTTTTTAAAATTATTATGAATAATGCGGTGAGAAGAAAATAATATTATTATTGTACTGAAAACTTCTTTAATGCCGGAAAATTTTACAAGCAGAAAAATATTAAATATTAAAACAATCACTCCACGACTACACAGCAGGTGTCTACACA
>NW_003546415.1:99406-102677 GCF_000090795.2 Amphimedon queenslandica | reverse complement strand
ATGTTAGAGACAACTGCAAAGTAAAGCTTAGGCTTGAGCATGATGACAGCTTGACTACCAACGTGGACATCTTTTTCAACAACTAGAAGACCATTATCCTTGTAAACACCAACATCAAACATGCGTCCACTCCATGTACAAGGTGGAAGATTCTTGACAACAATAGATCCATTTGGATTGGCTTGAGTATTGGCAACTAAATGAAGAGAACAGAGAAAAAAGGGAAAATGACTCATGTCAGTACCAGAGTGCCGGGGAGCATCAAGTGATCATCAGAAACTACATGTATATATATACTTGTCAGGCAGTCAGATCAATATCTTTGACCATGCAAAGGAAAAAATGTACCTTTTCTTAAGCTTGGTGTGGTAGTAATGGTATCATGAGAGAGTTCCCAAGTTGATCCTAATTCTGCAGGAAACGGTCCAGCCTTATGCAATCCTGTGCTAGTAGTGTATACAACACCAACACCTAAGGAAACAGGATAGACAAAGTCGACTTGGCTCTGTGCCCTAAGGATTTTCCAAGCAGAATAGTACACCTTTGGAGTGTTGACATTGAAGTTCTTTGTGAACACAACAACTGCAAAATCGGTGTTACCAGTGGCATTAACGTAAGAAACTTTTATATTTGAAGTAGCCATGGCTGCTTACTAGGTCCAACTTCTTTTCTTTCTTATAGCGAAAAAAGAAAATAATGCTTGTAATAATGTGGAGAAGAGGTGAAGCCCTTTTATACCCTACAAATCAGACAACCGTGACCATGAGTGCATGACTTCACTTCTACATGTACCGTAATTTTCCTTTTTTCGTCGATGTGGAAATATTTTCGTATGGAATAGCTAACTAACTAGTAATAATAGTTAATTGAGTAATAATAATAATAATAGTTAACTAACTATTAATAACTTGTAATTAGTGAACTGACAAAATCTTTGAATAAATGGAATTTAAGGTGGGAATAAATTACAATAGGTAATTTTTTTGAGAATAATGAACATTGTTTACAAGAATAGAATAATGACTGATTTTTGAGAATAATAGCCTCAGCCCTAGCTATAGATCTGGAAGTTACATCTGCACATGCGCATTAAAGTTATAAATTAAAATTAGGTTTATTAATAATTCATTATATTAAGTTCAAGTTAAAACAAGACACAAACAGAAAAAAAGAAGACAATTTTATTTTATACATATATATATATATATAACAATCACAACAAAACCAATGTTTGGCTTTTGGAGGATATTTTTAACTTAAGCATTTAAAATGAAACCAGTTCAAACAGCAAACATACACAACTAATGACTGATTGTCATCATCAATCATACATGTACATCTTTCACAATAGTACACAGCGTTCCTCTGAATTGTGTCTGCAACATTCTCAATCGCCATCCATGCATCTTTGGTACAATATTTTCTACAGCTCTCTTAACACATGTTTTCATCTAAGCAAGAAGCTGCCACTTTTTCAGGCCTAATTTCAAGCTCCTCTTCCTGTACTATTCTGTCACCATTTACAGCTTCATTGGCTACAACAGCATCAACAAACCATGTATGAAAAAGAAAAAAATTATTTGTATATCTGGCAATTAATTAAAGAAACTACACTGAATGAACTGTTAATGATGGGCATACTATACTTTGGTTATGTGTAATAGCCCCACCCTTTAACCCATATGCATACCGTATAGCCGCTTAATTTCGAGGGTACAACTTTCTCTATTTTCGTGGATTTTTTGTATTTGCGAAAGTTAATTCCGTAAAATTATCCGTATTGCCCATAAACACGTGTGCTTTAAAACAAGAACCGCAAAAGTTAATTCGCAAAAAAAGACTTGTGGCCTAGCTGATTCGCGAAAGTTTATTGCCTCGAAACTTTGTGGCTATACGGTATACACCTCAATTATAGACAAAGGCATAGAACTCAGAGTCCATGATAGCCCAGTCATGTATAATTGTTAATGTTAATTCTTGCCTCTTGGTTTGTTTCTAATTTCTTTCCACTATTAATTGGTGCAGTCTCCATATTTTTATACTAACAAGAGGCAGTTTCGATGCTATTGTCATCTTTACACATTTTTCAAAGGACTCCATTACTATACACAATATTGAGAGCGTAAAATACAATCAATAATAATTATACCTTGGGGAGGTCTGGGTAATTACGTTTACTTAAAATTGTCTTGGAAACTTTCAAAACATGTCCTAGAGTATTTGTATCAATAGCAGCTGTAAAATGATTAAAAAAACAATTAAACGAGGCACCTATGGTGCGTGGCCTTGCTGCAATATCTGTTTGATTATCAACATTAAAAGAACTTTGACACATGAAGAGAGTCTTTTACATCATCAACTAACTGCAATTATGGCAGCAAATAGGTCATGTGAGAAAGAAGCTTAACTTTTTCCCTCGACTACTTCTTGCCCATGCTAATCACTGGTGAGGCCAATGACATTTCAACCTCATCTAAACTAATGATGTTGAAAAACTAATAATTACAATAGCTACAGAAACAGTTGCAAAGCCTGGCATTACAATAGCTAGTTTTATTTTAGATAACTATAACTAAAACCAAGACGAGGTGAAGAGTTCATTCAGTTTGCATTATACTATAGTATAATGAGAACAAAGTGTCTTTGGTATGAATGAATGGTTGAAAAATATTATATAATACAATATGAAACACATAGATAATAGCACTATAAAGTTTTAGGTTCAGCACTAAATATGAATGTTTGCGTCAGTTTCTCTTGAGTAAGAGTCACTTTGACACCATCTGGAAACTGATTGAGGTCAACTTCTTGTAACTCGGTTATTTGTGCCGTTGCTCCAGTATGTTTTGTATTTTCAATTAGTTCAGAAAATACAGTGGGATATATTATATTTCCAGGTGGACTTTCATGGACTACAACCGCAAAATACAGCTTGTTAGGAACACAGATTTCAGCATAAGTACCAACACCGACTGATGGCTCTATTATAAAGGGACGATCATCTTTATACAAGCCAATATCAACTACTCTCCCTGGCCCAAAATTTGGCCTCTTATTAAGAATAGCATATGTACCATCTGATCTTATAGGGACAGAATCTAAATAAAAAGGTAATGGCATTATAAAAATTCACACTACATGTCAGTATATCTTACCATTAATCTTTAATGTTTCAGTGTCTGCTATGTAGTCCCATGTTGTACCAGGAGCTGCTGCTTCTTCAGATTTTAAAACAGAAACAGTTTTACTTGAGCCAGAGTAATAATGAACT
>NW_003546415.1:83692-96621 GCF_000090795.2 Amphimedon queenslandica | reverse complement strand
AGACTTGAATGTCTTCCAAGCAAAATTGATATGTCTGCTTGTCACTACAGGGTCTACCTTCCATCCAAAAACAAGAATTCGCATGTTTTTATCAACACCAGCGCTGTCAAGAGTAATACTTATATCAGCCATGGCTGGTTTGCTAACTGGCTAACTTCTTTATCTACAGGAAAAGGAAGGAGGAAGGATGCTTATTATATGTACATGTATGTATCTATTTCCATGGGTGTGTCTCATGGATATTGGATCACAAGAAGAGGTCACAAGTCTAACCTAGCTCATCGTACGACATCCTGATTATCTCACAAATCAGGCGATCATACGATCAGCTATAATGGAATACATTAGCGCCGATAACCTCTACTTCCTATCCCAGCGTACTTATGATTATACCATAAGTTTGCATTGTGAGCCAACACCCAGTGTGAATGTGCTTTGAAGTACAATGATCCGACACCACTTGTTAAAATGAATTTAGTTGCTAAATGCGTCATATGACTTGTGACGTCTAAACTTTTGATGGAATTAAAATATCATTTCCTCATAACAAACATGATTTAATGTTTGAGGTTGCATAGAACAACAGGCGGCAAAGTTCAAATGATATCAAAAATGAACCCACGGACGAAAAATGACAAATTGCAGTTTTTTGTACATTTACGAGTAGTCTCAATATCTTAAATACAGCAACAAGAAAGCATTAAAGATTAACTCTATCTCTGTGTTTTAGCAATGTGTATCAATATAATACACTAGTGTCATTATGGCACCAAATGCAAGTGTACAATACTGCTAGCATCTTTATTCTTCATTAGGATTTTAAAAGTATCATTAAAAAATAATAGCAAAAATAACAGCTAAAATAGCTAAGGTATAATATAACTAAAGCAGCATGTAAAAAGCAAGGTATAAAATACTAAAAGCAGCATATAAAAAGCAAATAACTAAAAGCAGCATGTAAAAAGCAAGGTATAAAATACTAAAAGCAGCAGTTAGCAAGTTCAATGTCCCAATGTTTAATTCAAAAGATGATCTCCAGTGAACTTGTACTGTCCACCACCTCCTGATTGAGTGAGCGTAACTTTCAATCCATCAGGGTAGTCACTCAGATCGAACTCGGTCAAAAAGCTTGTGATCTCCAAAGAAGTGAAAACCTCACTCTCAACCAGATTACGGACCACTCCAAAGTACAGCTTAGGCTTGAGCATGAAGTCAACTTGATCACCAACGTGGATATCCTTTTGAACAACCAGCAGACCACCATTCTTGTAGATGCCAACATCAAACATGCGTCCACCCCAAGTAGTTGGTGGAGTATTCCTCACAACAATAGATCCATTTGGATTAACAGCACTACGGAGATCTAGTAGAAAGAGAGAGAAAGTTTTGAATAATTTAGAAGCTAATGTATACCTTGGGTGAGAGTTGCTGTGGCTGTTGCAGGTTCTTGAGCAATGCTCCAAGTTGATCCCAACTCTGCAGGGAATGGTCCGGCCTTGTTGGTTGTTCCAGAGCTAGTGTAAGTAGCACCAACCTCCATGGTAACAGGAAAGACAAAGTCAGCTTCATTTTGTGCCCTAAGGACCTTCCAGGCAACGTAGTACACCTTTGGAGTGTTGACATTGAAGTTTTTTGTGAAAACAACAACATCAAAATCTGTCTGTTGAGTGGCATTGACGTAGGCAACATTTATATCAGTAGTTCCAGCCATGGCTTAGCTTCTTGACTCTTTTTTTTTGCTTGTAAAGAAAGGAAATAATGCTTGCAATAATGTGGAAAGGAGGCAAAAAATCGCTTTTTTATAGCCTGCAAATCAGGTGATTATGCATTCAAGTACAATCATTGTTTGCAATACCTCATGTCTCTATGTTTGTAGTTTATTATTCATATTAGTGTCAAGCCTGCCACACCCAGTCTAAAGGTTAAAAAATAATATAAGGATATCCTGTTATGAATATAATTAGTAGTGCTATTACGCATGGACCTGCTAGTCAAAATAATAAGCAATGAATATGATTAAAGTCAATTCTGAGAGCTCAATTTTTGCTTATAACTTAAAATGTACTTATTCATTGGAACAATATACCAGTCTATTTTCTCTCATGCTGCATCTAATAGTTGTTATAGCAAAGCTTAAACTTTAAAGACTTGCACTATCACTCATTGGCACTCAATAATGCTTAATTGTTTTTCTATTAAAATACGTGATGAATATCATTATTGGTTTATTCTATATCAACACTTATTTCCTGTGGTCAACTGAACTAAACTATTATTTTATTTTTAGTACACTAAGTACAATTATTAAACAGGACCTGTAGCTATAGGTTGAAAATAATATCAATACATCATACATAAAGTACAATTTATTACACAGGATGTAGAAAACTTAATCTCCCAGCCATTTTTGACTGTACTATAAAGTACAGGATGTTATATCATCTTAGAATTTTGGAGCAATTTTTCAATCAAAATCGGCTCAAACTTTATGCACAACATAAAAACATTTATATGCATCAAATGGCAATATTATAAAAATTGAGAATTCTCTTGATGACATTTTTGGCAAATTTTGGCCAACACCCCTGTACTATGGGACTTTGGCCTGATTTTTGAGCAACTTTAAAAATTCATAAAAAATCTAGCTTTGATTGGAATTAGCTCAAACTTGCAACACAACATAAGAACATGTGTACGTATTAAATAATATTATAAAAATTGAGAATTCTCAACTTGAAATTTTTGGCAAATTTGGCCAACGCCCCTGTACTATATAGTACAGGGACTTTGACCCAATTTTTGAGCATCTTTAAAAGTTCGTAAAAAATCCAAACTTGATCAGAATCAGCTCAAACTTTCTACACAACATAAAAACATGTATATGTATTTTAAAATGTTATAAAAATTGAGAATTCTCAATTTGACATTTTTGGCAAAATTTGGCCGACACCCCCTGTACTATAGTACAGGGAGTTTGGCCCAATTTTTGAGCAACTTTAAAAATTCGTAAAAAATCCAAACTTGATCGGAATCAGCTCAAACTTTCTACACAACATAAAAACATGTATATGTATTTTAAAATGTTATAAAAATTGAGAATTCTCAATTTTACATTTTTGGCAAAATTTGGCCGGCAGCAATCAGGTGCTTACGAGGATCACGATCAAGAGTGAGATCATTCGATTCAAACGATTTCTGCAGAGCTATCTCAGAAGCTCGTCTTACCCTAACCTAACCTATTCATTTTATCTTATTATTTTTCTATCACTTATTTCTGTTATTATTATCTCATTTATTAACCTACTATTTATCCCTGTGTTATATCTATTTTGTAAAAAATTTGTTTATTTAAGGGCTCAGTTCCCTTCTACACTGTACTATAGTACAGGGAGTTTGGCCCAATTTTTGAGCAACTTTAAAAATTCATAAAAAATCCAAACTTGATTAGAATTAGCTCAAACTTTCTACACAACATAAGAACATGTATATGTATTTTAAAATGTTATAAAAATTGAGAATTCTCAACTTGACATTTTTGGCAAAATTTGGCTGACGCCCCTGTACTATATAGTACAGGGACTTTGACCCAATTTTTGAGCAACTTTAAAAATTTGTAAAAAAATTGAAACTTGATCAGAATCAGCTCAAACTTTCTACACAACATAAAAACATGTATATGTATTAGAAAATGTTATAAATGTTTATGAAATTTGGCCATCACCTTTAACTATAGTACAGGAATTTGACCTGATTTTTAGTAAAAAGCTAGCTTGATCACCAACATCGACATCTTTTTGAATACCCTGTACTATAGTAATACCCTGTACTATAGTAATACCCTGTACTATAGTAATACCCTGTACTATAGTAATACCCTGTACTATAGTAATACCCTGTACTATAGTAATACCCTGTAGTATAGTAATACCCTGTACTATAGTAATACCCTGTACTATAGTACTAATACCCTGTACTATAGTACATGGTCTTCGGTCAAATTCCATCAAAAATGGCTATGAGGTAATTCACCACTTTCATAATTTTTCTAATGCATATACATGTTCCCAGTTTGAATAGTAACTTTAAGCTGATTATGATTAAAGTTAAATTTTTACAGATTTTAAAAGTTGTTCCAAATGCTATGTACATGTACAAATGTGTGTACAGTGTACACAAATCTACATGTGCTCATCAAGTTCTATAATACTAAAGGTTTCTGAATAATAACATATTGCTTATAGGTTGCACAGTAATAGTATTAATAGATTTACCTAATTATGTATATACATTTCCATACATAATAGTGATGTATGTTGTAATGCATCCCCACGTATCCACCACCACGTAATGACTTATATGAATATTCTAAGTCATTAGTGTAATATATTTCTTCTATAAATTTTTTCATCATTATAATTCTTTGATAATCATGAAGTGAGAGATAAGGTTGGGGTTTGTCCACTCTTTTTGAATATAGGTATGGTAACGCATAATTAAATTGTTTATATAATTTATCACTTTGTAATCTTTGTTTGATATCGATTATATTTTCTGGTAATGTTTTTATATATTCTGTTAACGTTGTATGTAATTTTTGATGTAATATGTTATTCATTTTCTTAATTAACGATTCACTTGGCGGTTGTGTAAGTTCCTTTAATCGTAATTTTAATCTTCTATGTGGATTATTTTGTTTTTCTAATATTTTTCGAGGTCGTTTATTTTTTGTCCTCCTACGAGGGTTAGGCTTGTGAAATATTATTGTTTTATCTGTGTCCTTTAATAAACCATAAGGATCACTTTTTTTATTCCATTTTTTAAAACATTGAACGAGAGGGTATATTTCGTTATACATTTTGTTTTATATTTTTTATAAAATTTGCTTTACTATATATATACAAAATTTTTATGATTTTAACTCTCAGCTTTATATTATCTAACTATAGCTATATAAATATCATAAGGAATACACTACTCTTTAAAAGAAATGTTTAATGGAAATATTACGCTCACTACGTTCGCGATGCGGTGGTCGTCATGAATATAGCGTAAAAAAAAGGTTATTATTTATAGTGATTTTATTTATATTTCTTGGCGCATTATGTGTAATAATTTATAGGGAAAGGTATACTTCTGATAAAAATAGAAATATAAAATAATTTTTATAATGTTTTATTTTTCCTTTAGTACTCATACAATTCAGATTTCTATAAAGATAAAATAAATGAAACATACAGTCAAATATATTCTCATCATCATCGTCATTAATATTATTATTATATAAAACTTTGTTATAATCTAGAGATCTTTTTCTTAACTCTCTATAGAATAATTCATTTATTTTTTTATTATAGTGCAATATACTTGCACCACAGCAAACTTCTTTTACATTTATTTTATCATATGGATCATCTCCGTCACATATTTTAATATCATTTTCTTTAATATATTCTTTCATTCTTTTTACTATTGTGTATTGATTATTGAAATATGATGTAAATCTTTCACATGCGTTTTGTTTTTCCTTGTTGTATATTGTATGTCGATATATAAAGAATTTTAACTTTGTGTATAACATTATTAATGTTCTATATATACCTACAGCATCCATATTATGCACTTCATTTTTCATTATGATAACTTGATCTATCATATAATGAAAACATTTGTTGGGTAGATGTTCATTTTTTGAAGCTATATTAATAATTTTTGTTATTTCATTTACAACGATTTTATATGAATCGTATACTGTGTATGACATATTTAACTTTTATGAAAAATATTTTTTAACTTTGTAAATTTTTAGTTTACTATATATATACAAAATTTTTATGATTTTAACTCTCATCTATATTTTTTATAGCTATAGTTATATAAATACCATAAGGAATACACTACTCTTTAAAAGAAATGCTTAATGGAAATATTACGCTCACTACGTTCGCGATGCGGTGGTCGTCATGAAAATAGCGTAAAAAAAGGGTTATTATTTATAGGGTTATATCTTATATTTCTGGGACATTGTTCATCTACTCGGGTGCCTCCCAACCGAATGGTAATAATACATTTTCATATATTCCTTTGTATGGTCCACATTTTATAACAACGGTCTGAGCATCTTGTTGTTTACGCTCTCTTTTACATATCATTTTTTTACCATCATCTGTAGTGGTTACTCCAAATTCATAACCACGTTTCCATAATATTTGTGTATCCATTTTCACAGGCTCCCAATTTATAAACCTTTCATATTTAGATATCATTTCTTTACGTGCTATGGCATATTCTCTAAAGCTTGATATTTTTTCATAATTATTTTTTGCTCTAGGATTATTTAGTAATATTTTTTCTGCAGGATTAGCTGGCATATTTAATGGTACACCTTTCCATGTTGTACTTACTGATAACCATGGATTTTTCATATCTGAGACTACTGTACATTTACATTTAGCTGCAGCGAATAATCCGTATACACATTTTTTACCCTCGCCATAATCATTTTTAAATTGTCCCATATCATTACCTATCAGATTTCTTTTCTTTGCAATATCTATAATTTTATTTTTCACATATCCACTATCAGTGTCCATGTAGTGTATAGCGTATGGATTTATATCTAATAGTTTATTCATTATAGCTTTAGACTCTGATAATATTTCTGCGCCTACTTGGGCGGGTGCATTTTTATTTATTGGATTTATAGTTTTCTCTTCATATACTACACTGCCATCTTTCATAACATGATAGTTTAATATATTACCCTTATCTTTTCCTTGTGTTAGAGATTCTATAAATGTAGCGTGTTCTTGCATTCTCTTGTAATCATCCGTAGCATTTGATCTTAATATTTTTGTTCTGTGTCTTATAGGTTTTTCTAATGTTTTACCGTAATTTCCATTCATTGATAATTTATATCTATCTGCTTGTATTTTATTACCTTCCTTTTTAGCTATCAGTCTTTTATCAAATAGTTCTCTATTTAATTCTCCAAATGTTACTTTAGGTTTTTCTGTGAATTCTACAGCTTTAATTATTTTTCCAATTTCATATCCATGTTTTTTAAATTCTCTTAAATCTGTATTTGTCCATTTCTGATTATATATTGCGTTACATGTGTACTCGAGTCCTGTCTCATCAGCTTTCCTTTTTGGTGATAATGGGATAACTGTTCCTTTAGAAGGTTTTACATATTCAACTTCAGCTATAATAGCATGTTCATTATTTATAATATTTTCGTGTGATAGGTCTGTGCATAGTTTAGGTTTTGCATTATAATTTTTCATTTTTATTGTGGCACTTGGATATAATGAATTACAATCAGCAGGCTCAATGTAAGGTTCAGCTTCAAATAATATTCCTGCGTTTTTATCATGTATAATTTCGATTTTATGATTTTTTACTTCTGGACATCTTATTTGAGAATGTTTTAAATATGTATCATCCTTGATGTAATAATCATCTTTCACTTCATTTACAGCCCAGTCGTATTGTTTTTTGAGTAGATCTATATATTTTTCAGATTTAAATTTTTCAATTATTGCTAATACTCTTCCACCATATGCTGCTGATTTTAACCATTCATTTGTGGCATAATCTTTTACACTATCTGCACTACATCCACGTTCAGCATATGTGTGGATAGCCCATGTGTTTACTGTATAGAATCTGATTATTTCCCATCTGTTTATAAATTTTTCTGCCTCATCTATACAGTACCATGATTCTATTGTTAATAATACCCATGCTAGTGCGTATACATCACATCTAAGATACGGTTCCCATTTATATTGTAGTTCGTTATAATTTTCAAGATTTACTGATAATACGTCAAATGTTTCTATCTTACAGTATTCTTTAGGACATTTGAACTCTTTACCTAGTTTTGCAAGACTACCAGCAGCGTGGTGCATAGTATCTCTAAAGTGAAATTTTATATTTCTATATTCTATCGATAGATTCATTAATCCTCTACCTGTTTTACATAATCCATCTTCAGGTATTATTACATCTTTATGTGAGATTAATTCTTGTAATAATACATATGTATCATATTTTCCACTGTTGTGTGCGTATAAATAAATATTCATCTCAGGTCTGTATGTTTCTAAATTTTCTAATACTTTATTTAATAATAGCAGAATCTCAGATTTATCATCGAAAGATTCTTTTAATATTGTTATTTCATTTTCTATCGTTAGTTTAATATCATCTATATTTTTACTTTTAATTCCAGTTATCCTGTTATGTGTTTCTTGTAGATTGGGTATGGTTTTCATTATGATACTTATTTCTTTCAATAATGTATATCTTATGGTCTTTATTTGTTCACTTGTCTGTATTTCTTTTTCTATATTTACAATCCAGTTTAACATTTTTATAAAACACTCTCTATCTTTGAATACGTTATCGCCATATTTATTTTTATTTTGTTTTAATTTTTCTAGTGTACTATCGAAAGCTGATTGTATATTATTTTTTATATTTTTCTTTATAACTTTCATAGCACAGCATGCATAAGGTATATGTGTTTTCTCTTGTGATAATATATCTAACTCTTGTGGTGAGCATTCTGAATCCCATACATATACAGATTTTGTTCTAGGATTTTCCTTTAGGTTAATTTTATTTGGTTTCCATTTTTTAACGTCTGACACTTGTACATCTGGTGCTTTCCTTATTCTTTCTACTTCATCCTCTAATTGTTTTTTGGTAATAGGTTGTTTACAATATACCCAATGACCGTTTCTATTCATTAATCCATCTGTATCTATTATTGCACAATATGGTTTATTTTCAGGGATATTAAATGAATTTCCATTTTTACTTTTTACAATACCAACTTCATTTTCTTTACCTAATTTTTTAATAATATTTGACAATTGTATAGGTGATATTCCTTCTTTTTTACTACGGTATCTTGTGGTTAGATATTCTGATATTTTATCTTGCATTTCAGGAAATATATGGTTTAACATTTTTTGTGCGCAGTCTGTGTCTGGAGGTATATATATTAGATCACTTTCACTTTCTCCATATTGTGCTCCATTTCCCTTACCTCTACCTACACGTTTTCCTGCAGCTAATGCGGCATCTGCACGTTCTTTTAATTTATCTTTTCTATTTTCATATGGGATTTCCGGAAAGAATGATGATATGTCACGTTGGCGTATTAGTCTGATTTCATGTATAACCTCGCCATGTAGATAATCTTCTTCTATTATTTTATCGGAGAATGTAGTCCAGGACATATTTATTTCACGTCCTAGTGCGCTTTGATTATCTATGTTACTTAATCTGAAATTTCTTAGCTCACTATTATTTGTGGCTAGGTTATATAAATTATCATATGTAAATTCTGGTATTCTTACGATAATATTAAACACTTTATTATTTCTAACTGCTGATAATAATTCATTTATAGTTGTTACAATTACACCGTTATATCTTAATATTTTTTTTAACCTGTTTGATAACTCTCCGATAATATCAGTGTCATATCTTAGCTCTTCGATAGATTTACCGTATATTCTTTCAACATCATTAATAGCGTTTAAATATATATTTAACGATCTTGTGTATTCTGAGGGTTCTAATGTTATTTCACCTGTTTCTGATATTACACCTTGTTCTAATAATATTTTTCTGAATTCTTCATGTTCTTTAGCTATACGTTTTCTTTCTTTTTCATCTTGTTTTCTTTTTTCTTCAATTTCTTTTTCTCTGCGTTTTCTGTCTTTTTGCAATTTTTTTATTGTTTCTTCAAGCTCTTTGATTTTTTTAGCAATTTCTTTTTTATCACGTGTTACGGTTTTTTCAGTTTTCTTTTCTGTTATTTTTCTTTTCTTTTCCTTCTTTTCACTTTGTTTTATATTTTCTTCATATTGCTTTATTCTAGCTTTACTCTCTAGTAACTCTTCATTTAATAATTCATTTTCCTTTTTTCGTTCTTCTGTTTTATATATTTTTGAAATGGGATTATGTGAGTCGTCTATATTTATATTAGATAATCCATCAACTGACTGAAATGATTTAGTTATATAACTTACGTTTGATTTTAATGCGCTTACAGGATATACCTGGTTATATTGTTTGAAAACTCGTTCTTCGATGTCAGCTATAGGTTGCTGATAAACGTAGTCTCCTGTTAATTTAGAGTTAAAATATGCTTCCTCCTCCTCTTCATTGAAGTAATCATAGCTATATGCCATTTTATATATTTTAATAATTTGTTTACTATATATATATAAAAATTTTATGATTTTAACACTTTGTTTTATTATAGTAATACTAATACTAAATGTATTATTTGAATATTTAAAGGAAATACTATCACGCTCACTATGATGCGCATTGTTTACTAGAAATATATAAAAGAATTATTACGCTTACTCCGTTCGCGGTGTATACATTATTTATATTAATTACTTTCATGGTTCCTTCATATCTCCTTCATGTTTCCTTCACGTTTCCTTCATGTTTCCTTCATGTTTCCTTCACGTTTCCTTTATGGTGTAATTATACATAATTTGATATAAGTGAAATCATTATATACAAAGGGGGTTAAATTTGGCGAATTTGGTGTTTTGATAGCCATTTGCCAAAATAACCTATTCATCAGACGGTGCTGAAGTGGGGCCAGTTCCCTATTGGTCCGGGATAATAAATGGTAAAGGAAGACATGCCAGTGTTCCTTATGTTAATTCAGAGTTGAGTGTTTTTGAAGTCTCTCCTGGTAGTGTGTATCGTTTTAGGTTGATTGGTGCACAGAGTTTGTATGCTTATCGTTTCTCCATTGACAGACACAAACTAACCGTGATAGCAACAGACGGGCAATATATAAGACCAGTGGAAGTCGATTTCATTTTAATACATTCTGGAGAGCGATATGACTTTCTTCTTCAAACAGAAAACAACACGTCACAATTTAATTATTTAATCCGTGCAGTGACACTGGAGGTAAACGATGAAGAGAATAAAAATATTACAGAAGCTATACTGCACTACAATACAGACTCATCTACTTATCCTACAGCTACTGAATATGAGAGCATTGCTCGAAGTTCTCAGAGTGACCATGTTAGATGCACCGAAGCCTCCAACTGTACAGCCCTCAACTGTCCTTTCCTGGTCTATCCTCAGTCGCATCACATCAGTTGTGAACATATTCATAATCTTAGGCTACTCTTTCCTGTATCTGATAGTGATCTACCTACTAATGGAGCAAAAGGTCGTACTAGCTTATTCTTCAATTTCGGTTTTGAAGGAATTAGTCAGACCAGTGCCATTAATGCTCGTAACTTGAAACTTCCCTCATCTCCACCTGCTTTGTATGAGACGCCAGAAAACCTTTACGAAGAAACCTGCAAGAACCTCGATACTGATTGGCAGTGCAATCAGATTGCGTCTATTCCCGATTCCAATTGCTATTGTTCTCATGTTGTTAACGTAAGCAGTGATCATACCATACAGCTAGTAATATCAGCTACTGGACCAAACACTACACAACTAGGCAACTTCCTATTCGCACATCCAGTACATTTACATGGACATTATTTTCAAGTAGCTGATATCCAATTTGGTCGCACCGATAGTATGACAGGAAGACTAGAGGAAGGGAGCAGTGACGTTCAATGTGGTGGAGACCTACTGTGTACTAACCCATCTTGGAGTACAAATACATATGATAGCTTTGATCTCGATTCTTCTGCCCCATTAAAGGATACTCTGTTAATACCAGCTGGTGGGTATGCTGTTGTGTATTTTAAAAGTGATAATCCTGGTTGGTGGTTCCTGCACTGTCATATTGAGGTACATCAATTGGAGGGAATGGGACTCATCATTAATGAAGGAGGGAAAAAGACACCTGCTCCTTACACGATGCAGAAATGCGGAAACTTTGATTTTACAGTGGACGAGTATAAAAAAGCAATAGAGGGGAAGCTGAATCCTAGTGATGTTGATGGCTATAAAATTGCCACTATTGTTTTAGGATCAGTTTTAGGAACTATTTTAGTAATTGTTTTACTAGTTTTATTCATTCTATTCTGTATTCGCTGCATTCACTACATTAAAAAGCATAGAGCTGAGTTCTTTCAGACTTAGTTATTGATAAGACTTTACATTTTGCTGCTTTTAAAATTTATATTTGAGCAAAGACCTTACTGATGAAGTACTATATAGCGGGAATATTTGGCAACACTTAATACAAGCAATTCTATGATTGCAATGTACTGTATAGCGGAAATTTTCGTGGCTCAAAATTTTCGTGGATTTTACAATTTTTCAAAATCCACAAAAATTGATTCAATATGGTTCAAGATGGCCGAAAAGTAGAAAACAACAAAAAATAAAGCCACAAAATTGATTTTTGAATGGATCTGCAAAATTTTTGGGCCACGAAAATTTTCCGCTATACGGTATTGGTGATTTATCATTAATCTGCCAATCACAAAAATAAAACTCCAACAATTTTTTCTGCTATAAATACACAGTATAGTTCTGTTTGTATGTACATGTAAATGTACGTCTGGCGTGGTAAGGGGTGGAGCCCCTTAATGTTTTATATTATTCTAGTAGAGAAAACAATTTTAACGCTCTTGCCACAGTGAAATAATTGTAATTGTATTTCATACCAGACAAAAAAAACACTAACATTCACACTACACACTAAATACTACACTACATTACTACTTTCTAAAGTGCATACAAATGCATAAAAATAAATAATATATGTTTTATCTACAGGGGGGAAGGTTCTACCCCAAACTCTGCATCTTCCCCCCACAAAAAAATTTTAAATAAAAAGATTACTCAAAGTGCTACAAGAATATGCACTGAACTTCACCAGTTAGCAGACCAAACACTCAATTATGCAAAAATAATTAAAATACTGCATATACATCTATCAATTAATTTTAAAAGAATGCTCA
>NW_003546415.1:75923-83672 GCF_000090795.2 Amphimedon queenslandica | reverse complement strand
CTTCAGTACCAACAAGACAATCCTTCCAGGAGGCTATGGCAGCTGACAGACGCTTCATTAGGACCTCCTCAACCTTTTAAAAGGAGAGAGAGAAAATAATATGGACAATTAAGAAAAGGAGAGGAGACAGACAGACAGACAAAAAGAATACATAAAAGTTGAAGACTGCTACTGTAAAGCTTATATTCGATATACATGTACATGTGTATGTACAGAATTACTAGTAACATGTACACATACTTTAAGATCAAGTGAGTTGACCCAACTGGTGAGGTTAGTATAAGAACGCAGGTTAAGATTATCAACCAGTTTCTGTATCTCGTCAAGGATCTCACTAAACTGAGAAGCTTCGTACTCACAGGATCCCAGACCACCAATCAGCGTGTATATCTTCTCTGTGTGGTGGAGGGCCTCGTCGACCTATAAAATTACAGGTAACCGTGACAACAGTAACTATAGCAACAATTGCCATGGCAACACTAGAGACATGGCAACAGTGTAATATATGTATATGCTAACCTTTTCTTGAAAGCCAAAGACACATTCTGAAAACTTTTGTACAAAACTCTCAAGCCGATAAGAATCCCAGGATAGGTTGACGCCCTATTAATGAAGGGGGAGATGAAAGATGATGTGTTATGATGTCATGAAGTACGCCCACCTCTTTAATGAAGTCCTGTACGTCAATCTTGAGACCAGCTACTAACGGCCTTATTGTGTCATTCTCAGTAATCTGTAAAAATAAAATAAATGGAATAAAATAATAAAAATACATGTACATGTACATCCACATAAAGTTCATGCAACAAAGTCCAACAACTAATGTACATGTACATACATTCATTATATTATTCTTTGAGTGTATTCTCCCTCCCTCTCTCTTCTCTCTCCTTACCTTTTGACATGTCAGTTCATATGTTCTGATGGTTTCTTTGAGGCACATGGCGTGAGGATACAACTGGTTTGCTTGACTGGACATACTGGATATACTGAATGGGATCCTGAAATTCATACTGCGCAAATTACGAACCTAAAAATATTTAAAACAACTTCTTAATAAATAAATAAATAAAAATAAAATGCAACTACATGTACATGTATATACATGAATTTCTTTTAAATTTTACTTCAAACAATCAAAAAGTATTAACATATCTATAGCTTTGCAGAATAAGCTACATGCATATGTTATGATGCTTTAATAATGCAAGTTCTAATTAATGCCCATCTCACCTCCTTGTATAGAGAGATGGTGTCTTCGTTGAAATTGACAACCAGTCTGAGGTAGGTACCTCCCCTGCCTCTCTGGGTAACTATATCAAATATCCTTCCTTGGACTAGATGCTTGGACTCAACCTACAGAGAATAATGCTCACATGAATTCCCATGTATAATCAGTATAACGTCAAAATTTTGGAGTAACTTTAAAAATTCATATAAAATCCAATTTTGGTCGGAATCAGCTCAAACTTTCTACACAACATAAGAACATGTATACGTATCAGAAAATGTTATAAAAATTGACAATTCTCAACTTGACATTTTCGGCAAAATTTGGCCGACGCCCCTGTACGTACAGGGACTGTGACCCAATTTTGGAGTAACTTCAAAAAATTCATATAAAATCCAATTTTGATCAGAATAAGCTCAAACTTTCTACACAACATAAGAACATGTATATGCATCAGGAAAAAAATTATAAAAATGGAAATTCCTCTACTTTTCAATTTTCATGAAATTCGGCTAACGACCATGTACTATAGTACAGGGTGTTTTGTCAAATTTTGGAGTAACTTTAAAAATTCATATAAAATCCAATTTTGATCAGAATCAGCTCAAACTTTCTACATAACATTTGAACATGTATATATATATATATATATATATATATATATATATATATGAGAAAAATATTACAAAAATAGAAAACTTGGGCAGTCACTTTCAGTTAAATACAACTAAACTAACATTAAATAATCAATATGCATGTGATATTTATGTACATGTACTTACTCTTTTCTTCCATTCCTCAAAGACAGGGTTAGGATTAAGTTTGGTTTTAAATGAGTCTCCATCGTCTCTCAGTTTCTGTCCTTCAATGTGAGTCCCCCAATCAGTTCCAAGGACGGCCTCCACTCGAGCAAGATACATATCCAGCTGATGCTCCAACTACATGTACAAGTACACGTACAAGTGAATGTATTAATGTTGAAAAAATAAGATGAGGTTATATAAAAAAAGAGAAAAAAATAGAATATGATAATTGTTAATTAAATAATGCATAAAATTCATTAATAAAAACATCAAAATTATGTAGTTCATAATGTATTTCTGTGTTATGTGGTTAAGCCACACCTACCTGTCTCGCCCACATGATTGATGAAGATATTGGTGGAATGTCCCTCACACAACAAATGGCATAAGTAGGAGTGTTCTTGTATTGCATCTGAAAAGGAGACATGAAGTGCTCATTAATTAGAATATGATGTGCTTTAATTAGAATATGACTTTTAAAATATGTGCTTTAATTAGAATAAGATGCGACATTAATTAGAAATATACCTTAAACTTTTTGTGTAGGTTTTCGATATCTTCCTTTACTCTTTGAATGAGTTGGGTCTGGTATTCTCTGATTGCTCCCCTGATGTGCGGGCGGACGAAAAGAGCGTTATAACGAGAAAAGATTCTAAACATCTCGTTAGCGTTACGAGCTGATCCTAACTGATCTCTGAGTCTGGCGGCAATACGAGACTCCACCCTATCGATCCTCTCGTCATATCTAATGGAGAGAGAGAGAGAGAAATGATTGATTAATGTTAATATCATAACAACCATTCCACCTGTATAGCTAGTACAGATCCCCCACTGCACTAATGCATTTTTGCATAGGTTCAGATATGTCAGGTTTAAAGTTTGTACTAGGGGTACTAGTATAGTAACCCCATCCAAAAATTGTGTAATGCATGCAGATGAACTATCATGGAATGACACAAACTAGGAAAATAGTCTCCTTTTATACTCAGTTATTTGTAAAAGGCTATCATGGGTTGTCCTCCCAATGTGGTTAACACTATGTACTTGTGTAAACTGTAGACTGAGACATGAATAATCCTATTGCAAATCCAGGGACATTACAAAATGTCCTCATTATAAAGGTGTCCTTATTATAGAGGACGTAGTACTGTAAATAACATGTCCATAATACATACAGTACATGTAATAGCTGTAAATACATGTAAGTTATATAAAAAATTATCTCCATATTTATATTTATTTAATTTCCCCCTGACCCCTAATGGGGGACCCAATACATATCAAATATTACCTCTTAATAGCAGTGTCCCATGAAGCAATGCCATCATTAGATAGATCCAGTGGGTCCACTACCTTCACATTGTCATAAGCTAAACGAACCTCCTTAACAGCCAAGAGCTCCTCTTCATCCAACAAATGTTCATCCATTCCCTCAATAACATCCTAAAGAAATAAATTAATAATATATACACAAAAATAGTGTACTTAATATTCATTAATGTATTATACATGTACATTTCAATCAGCAATCATTACCCATGTACAATGTACATTAGTCAATCATGGAAAAACAAATACACGTATATACATGTACAGCTAAGGTACATGTATGGTGGACATAAATTTTATTAAGTTTAATTTTTATTTGAGAACTAGGTCACATGACTTACGGTGGTTGTGGCAAGTCCAGTTCCTTGTTGCTGTAGAGCTCTTGCTTGCTGAGCTAACTTGAGGACACGACTAATGACAGACTGGAGCTGCTCATGTTGAAAACGAAAGCTAAGAATAAAAAACAAAAATATAATACATTACAAATAAATAAACAAGTTAACTGAACTTTATAAATATATAAAACCTTATAAATATACAAATACTATCCTTATTATTATTATTATTATTATTATTATTATTATTATTATTACTGTTGTAAATTGTTGTTGTTGAAATAATAATAATTATTATAAATAAATAAATAATAACAATATTTCTCTTACTCTCTCATCTGGTTAAGTCTTGTCTCCAGTTTCTTGTGTGCTAGGTTAAATCGAAAGTGAAACTTCATCGACTCGTCTCGTTTCTTCTTCATCAAGTCTCGAAGCAAGGTCGTAAACTTCTCGTACTCTTCTTCCCAAGCAGTAAAAACATCACGACAAGCTTTGATAATGGGATCAAAGTCCCTATAAGCTACAACCATTAACTTGTGAGTGTTGAGTAATTTCAACATCTGCGATAAAAGATCCCGTGATATCGCTTCGACTAGAGCAATGGCCCTGTCAGTTGGGTAAGTGGTATTGCGAAGCTTCTTTAAATGTTGGAAAATGGTACCAATGGCTGTTGAAACAAGAGAAAGGGAATCGGCAGCAAGGAGATCTTTAATTGGAAAGTCTTTCATTAATAAGTTATAGTCCATCACTTTGTCAAGCATTTTCTTAAGACCGGTATCAGAATCGAAACTTATCGTGGTATGGAATCTCTTGCCGGCTTTGAGGACGTCGAGTGTTAGCACTACCTCAGGGCTCTCTCGTTTTGATCTGAGTCGATTCAAAGCGTGATCCATACTGACCCAAAAACTGATCTCTTGTAACGCAGAACCAGACGATACGTCACGTTGAAGAGTAGTGACCTACAGAAAATATACTAATTAATTAATATTCACAAGTGGGCGGGGCAGTATATAATTAATAATGCTTTCTGTAGTAAATAGAAATTTTAAAGTGCTGCAATTAGCACTAATGGAAGCTAAACACACAACAACTAATTAGATTATGTACAAGTCTACATAAACCCATATACGTGTACATGTACATGTACTAGATAATGTCAATTCAATGTACATGTACATGTATATTTTAACATTTAAAATGTACTGTTGTACATGTATTTTAACATGCACATATTTTCTCTCATTACTTTTCTTATCTCTCTAGTCCATGATGCTACTTGTTTCTGTAGTGCATTAAGAAACGTGGTACTTGATAGATTGTCTCCAACATCTTCAGCGACTGGTTTGCGTCCTTGTTCAGCTGCTTTAGCAACAGCTGCTGATATAACTGGATGCATTGAGAGGGTGATGTCAGGTATGGCAATGTTTTGTTGTAAGTGTAAGAGACCCACGGCCAAATCACTCATGTTCTTTTGTACTGCAGTAACCAACTTATCACCTTCACTATAAAGGGGAAGAGAGAGGGAGGAAGAGAGAGAGAGGGGGGGAGGGAGGGGGGAGGGATGGAGGGAGAGAGAGAGAGAGAGAGAGAGAGAGAGAGAGAGAGAGAGAGAGAGAGAGAGAGAGAGAGAGAGAGAGAGAGAGAGAAATGAGGGTATTAATATTAAATTAGTATTTATTATTTAAATTAAGAACCAAACAACAGCTGTACCCTTTTCAGGATTATGTTCACAGAAATTCTAACAAAGTCACAAACTTAGTTTACATGAGTGAGTGTAAAAGGGTGAAAAGCTATGAAAGTAGCCCAATAAATTACGACCCATAATTTAAAATTATTACAATTGTCATAACAATGAGATTCGAGACAAAGAGACTGTAAAAACTTAAAAGAACAAAGAAGGGAAAGGTCACTCACCTTTCCTCTCCCTTTGAATGCAAAACGAACGAATTGAAAAGAGGATTGATGGCATCTTGAACGTAATCGTGTAAAGTTTCAAAAGGCGAGTCCTCGGAGACAGTTAGAAACCTTAACTGAGATCTCATGGACTTATCGGACTCAATGACAGGAAAACGCTTTGTAAATATGACACCCACGCTTCGTTGAGGACGATAGACCACACCCAAATAAACATCGAAAGTTGCGGCTGATTGTGAGGCGAGAGACGGAGTACCATCAGTTTCTTGTCCTTCAGTTGGTAAAGTACATATTATTGAAAGGGTGTGCTCCTGGCTGTCTTCTATAAAACGTTTCAACTTGCTGGTGTTGTCTTTGAGGATGGTTTGTAGGGTTACTACCTCCGGAACGTCTTCATCACTCTCGAGTAGGGCGGGTACAACACGGAGAAGATAGGCCGAGAGTTGACTCGGGTCAGCCGGGCCACTGACGCTGGGTAGAGGAGTTTCCTCCTCTCCCGACATCTTGAAACCTTTTTACTAACTACTGTTGATTGTAAAGGAGAATGTGGGGAAAGAAAGAAGAGAGAATGCGAGAGAAAATCACAGAAAATAGGACCACTTCTTCCTCAAAAGTGATAAAAATGGTCACATGGGTGTGTTTCTGCGCATGCGCACAAACTGGCAAAATTAATAAGACCACGCCTCTGGTAAGTTATGTTAATTAACAAATTGAAAAAGTGTAATAATAATAATTATGTGAAACACATTTAAAGATAATAACATAAATCTTTAGGTTCAGTGCTTATGAATCTTTGTGTTTGTTCGAGTAAGAGTCACTTCAACACCATCTGGAACCTGATTCGGATAAGCTTTTTGTAACTCAGTTCGTGCTGTTGCTCCAGCCTTATGTTTAGTAGTTATCTTTGATTAGTTCAGGAAATACAGTGGGGTATACATATATCATACCATATAGGGGTATATTTCCTGGGGAAAATATTTCACGAAAATCACCCTTCAACCTATTCACAAGGAAAAATTTTTGCGTTTTTCTTCTACTGACCATTATTAGTATGGTAAAAAACAATTTTTATGGGTAAAAATTTTCACGAATTTTTCAAAACTGTGAAATTAGTGAAATTAAATCCCCGTGAAATATACCCTCTATACGGTATTTCCATGTGGACTTTCATGGACTTGTTAGGAACAGACATTTTAGCATAAGTACCACTGAATACCCAATGACTGATGGCACTATTATAAAGGGACGACCACCTTCATACAAGCCCATATTGACTACTCTCCCTGGTCCAGAATCTGGCCTCTTATTGATTAAGAATAGCATATGTACCATCTGATCTTATAAGAGCAGAATCTAAGCAAAAAAATACATTATAAATTCACTGGGCACTATTAATCCTTAATACTTCAGTGTCTGCTATGTAATCCCATGTAGTATTAGGGGCTTTTGCTTCCTCAGATTGTAAAGCAGAAATAGTTTTACTTGAGCCAGAGTAATAATGGACTTCAACATTAGTTTCTTGAGGATACAAAAATGATGAGTGGTTATACCAGACCTGCATGAATGTATTTCAGGCAAATCTGATATGTTTTACTGTTGATTGCATTAATTGTCAATTTTATATTCAAAAAACAATGGATTCGCATGTTTCTATCAACACCAGTGTTGTGACCACTAATACTTACATTAGCCATGACTGGTTTGCTAACCAGTCAACTCCTTTTGCTTGTAAGAGGAAGGAATGCTTAAATTATACTTGCTTTGATGTTTTAATGACATTTTGATCAAAAAGTGAAGGAAGTTCCTTGTTTACGAAGTACTATACAAATGATGTAATAGCCGTGACCTGTACTTTCTATCCTCTCAACCCTATTAAGAGTG
Source organism: Amphimedon queenslandica (assembly GCF_000090795.2). Lineage (NCBI taxonomy): Eukaryota > Metazoa > Porifera > Demospongiae > Haplosclerida > Niphatidae > Amphimedon > Amphimedon queenslandica. Next base: position 76,179 of record NW_003546415.1, on the reverse strand, counting down.
CATAACCTGAAATTAACACACTTATAGCAGGAAAGCTACATAGTGCAGAGTGCAGACACCACATGCACTCAGTGAGTCTAATCTGCCACGGGCCATCCAAATCCAACCACTGAAATAAGAAAACTTGTACACACTAGCAGCTGAATTGAATTATGCATCATTTTGTGTTCTTGTTGCTATTGGTTTACATTGATCGCCCCAACATCAATCTACATCAATCCACTTCTGGAGGTGAAGTGAGAGTGATGCACATTAA